>NC_038244.2:39577815-39760584 GCF_000004515.6 Glycine max
TAAAACATTCCATGACCACGCTTCCATCAATAAGCTAGGAATATTGTTCCGCTTCAACAGGCTCCCTTCGTCTGCCTATGCCCCGAGTTTCAACACTTGACTGAAGAATGTGAAACTCTTGTGCTGGGAATTCACGCTCTGATGCTGGACCATGTGACACTGGCTCAGTAATTCTCTCTTGCTCTTCAGATATAATCGCTAACTTATCCACGTAAGGCACGAGATCATCAACTGTCCATGTGTTCCTCCCTTGTGGTGACACCATATATTGTAAAGTCTCCACAACTTCACCCTGCAATTATTAGCGTCAAGAAACTAATGCTCATGCTTAAGAAATTAATTAGAAGTTAAACATTGAAAAACAGATAAATACCAATGCAGTTGTGTTTGCATTGTTTGGGTCGACAAACATCTTTGTTTTACGCCTATACCACACCATGTAGTCCGAGTTAAAACCCAGTAGGCCCTCCTGTCGAGGATAAACGTCGACCCTAAACTCAGCTGCATTGTTCCACTGACTAATGATTGGGGCCAACAGGTGGAACCAATTCTCATCTTGTTTGCCTTTGAGCGTTATGCCATGGAGATTCTGCGGTTGCGAAGGAAACCCAGAAATAGGTTGTTGCAATCCAAATTGTCGTAAAACTCTATCGAGTTGGTGCCACTCAACAACATGGAAACAAATCAGTGGCACCACCGCAAACCAGGCTACACTTCCAACCACGCAAATTGGAGGCAACGCTGTCATCACAGTTGCTATGTATGGCTCCCAGACAAACTGCATATAACAACACACTTGTCAATTTTCAATCAAACATAACATATTAAAATTTCATTTAACCATTACATTACGATGTTCTTACCTCATGTCGTTTCATCAGATCCAATTTGCAACGGAAAAGTCTAAGATCATCATTGCCAATATGCTGATTTCCACGTCGCAGCCACCTACAATAAAAATGAAATCATCATTGTCAACACGTTCCATCATTAAATATTTTTAATTCAAATCTAATTTTTTAAACGACAAACCTGTGTCCGAGTGGTTTATTTTCTATGACGGAAGGCGTCTTCTTTGGAGCTAAAGTCGTGCATCGTTCCCATGCCCACATTTGGATTAAGATGCACATACCTCCGATTGATTTAACTTTGTAATCGGTGGCGCTGCACATCTCTCTATATCAATACGCAAGCACGACAGGTCCCCACGCATACGTGCTGCACTGTTCAAAGTCACGTAAAAATTGTAGGTACCTTAAGGAAACTCTGCTACTACTTTTGTTAACAAAGATGACACCTCCTATGAATCGAAGGATCCACGCACGGGTAAACCTTTGTAATTGTTCAACGTTACCCTCATCAATATTTATGTGAGAAAAATGGTGAGCCAACCAACTTAATTTGACGACACTGCCTTCAATTTCGCCTTCCTGTGGTCTGACTCCTAATAATTCTTCACACAAATCGGCCCAAACAAGATTTGTTGAACCAATTAATGGTGCCCCGTCAGTACGCAGACCTAATAAAACTGACACATCTTGGAGAGTAATGGTAGCCTCTCCGCATCTCAGGTGAAACGTGTGGGTTTGGGGCCTCCATCTTTCAATGAACGCACTAATTAAGGCCGCATTTATCTTTAGGTGTCCCACCTTCATGATCCAATAAAACCCACATTGTCGAAGCAAAGAAACAATTGCCTCTGGTATTTGTTCTTCACCTTGATACGTCGGGACTGCTCGTCTGATGTGTAGTTTTCTGTCTGGTTCCCCATTCCAAAAATGTTCTGAAACATGCTTGGGTTGCATCCACAACACGTCACCATCAATTGGATGAGCATGACGACGAAGATGCCATTGATCCTACAAAATAAAATATAATACAATTAATTGACAATAAAATTTATACATTAATTATACATACACAAATTAAGTATATTTACAAAAAATTAATTAAAATAAATAATAAATTATTTTTTTTAAATTTCAATAACAAAATATATTATACAAATAACCTAATTCATATATATTTTATAAATAAATTAAATTATAAATAAATATAAATTTAAATATATAAATTAATGACTTCAAATAATTACGAGTAAAATAATTTAACATACGGAATCAATAATTTAAAATACGTAAAACTATTATAATTTAAACACAACATATGAAACTAATAATAATAACTAAAACTAACGTAATATAAAAAATTTAATTCTAACCTAATTTAAAATTACTAATTTACACTACATAAAATTATTCTTAATCTATCATAACAAATATTTAAACTAAATGTAATCTACCATATACAAAATTAATGACTTCAAATAATTACGAGTAAAATAATTTAACATACAACATCACTAATTTAAAATACGTAAAACTATTCTAATTTAAACATAACATATGAAATTAATAATAACTAAAACTAACGTAATATAAATTTTTTAATTCTAACCTAATTTAAAATTACTAATTTACATTACATACAATTATTCTTAATCTATCATAACAAATATTTAAACTAAATGTAATCTACCATATACAAAATTAATGACTTCAAATAATTACGAGTAAAATAATTTAACATACAACATCAATAATTTAAAATACGTAAAACTATTCTAATTTAAACATAACATATGAAACTAATAATAATTAAAATTAAAATTAACGTAATATAAAAAATTTAATTCAAACCTATTTTTAAATTAATAATTTACAATACATAAAATTATTTCTAATCTATGATCAAATATTTAAACTAAATGTAATCTACCATATACAAAATTTAAACTAAAGCTAATCTAAACTTAATACGTTATGGTACCTAAAATTATTCCTAATCTAAAATTATTAAATTATGGTACCTAAACCTATATAAAAAAATTTCAACTAAACTTAATCTATCATATAAAATTATTCCTAATTTACCATATAAAAAATTATTCCTAATTTATCATATAAAAAATTTAAACTAAATCTAATCTATCCTATAACATTAAGAATTGAAACTAAACTATAAAAAATTATTATCTTACACTACCTAAACTATACAAAATTATTATTATCTTACACTACCTAAACTATACAAAATTATTATCTTACACTACCTAAACTATACAAAATTATTATTATCTTACACTACTTAAACTATACAAAATTATTATCTTACACTACCTAAACTATACAAAATTATTATCTTACACTACCTAAAACCATTTTATCACTACTTAAACTATACAAAATTATTATCTTACACTACCTAAACTATACAAAATTATTATCTTACACTACCTAAAACCATTTTATTATCAAAATATAAACATCTATATAAATAAAAACATACAAAAGATTCAATATATAACTTACAAATTTTTTACGAAAATGAAAGAACACCAACAAGAACAGCACCAACCAAGCAGTTCTCTCTTCTCACAATATTTCACTCTCTCGGATAACAAGCAAACTCGAAAACGCAGGCAAACAATTGAAGGCCAAAACGCAGTTTATAAACGAAAGAAAAAGCACGAAGCGCCAATTGCACCAGCGCCTTCAGCAGGCACGAAGCGCCAATAGGAATGGCGTTTCCCTGCACCTAGCCCTGCTGCCTTCTGCTGCTGCTGCTTGATGGGACAAGACAGGGTCAAAGCGCCAACACCATTGGCGTTTTGCAATACATGATCAAATCGCCAATCAGGTTAGCGCGTCCCTCCAGCAGTCGACACTTGTCCGCCATGCATGAAGTCGTCAGTTCTACTGGCGCGTCCCATGCTGGGTACGTGCAAAAACAGCACCTCATGGAAAATATTTCCAAAACAGCCCTAGTTTGAGAAATTCTTTGTAAAAGAACCTCAAACAGGGAAATTTGCCTTTGATTTGGCTCATTTATCATTTGGGTGTAATATTTTTTAGAATTTATCATTTGGGAATGTTTTTCAACTATTACTCATTTTAGGATAAGTTGTAGTTGGAAGTGCTAACATCCATTACGGTTTCTTTTTTGTTTATTTGAAGTTGTAAATTTTTTTTACGATTTTAATGTTTTTTATTATAACTTTAAAGTTGTAAAGTTTTTTTTTTTTAACTTTGAAGTCGTCAATGTTTTTTTTCAACTTTAAAATTGTTAATGTTTTATTTTTTCGTTAATTTTTTAAAAAATTGTAAATAATTTTTTTTTAATTTAATTATTTAATAAATAAATATTTTTTAAACTTTTTTAGTTTTATTTAATATTTTGTATATATTTTTATATGGTTTTATTTAATATTTTACATTACTTTTTATATATTTTTTACATGGTAGTAACAAAATATTTTTCCTTAAAGATGTATTCATGTTGTCATATTGAATGCCTTTTGTTTAATTGGCATGTACTACTATATTTTGAGAAAGACTTGATTCTTGGTATTTCCATCTTAGTGTTGCAATGCCACGAGGCATGGTGCAAATTCTACTACTTGCTGTACACGATTTCATGATTTAGTATTTAGTTTGTCATATAATTATTTAATTACGTTATTTGTTGGTGCATGATAATCTCAATTGCGTTATTTAATTATCATCTCCGTAAATAATTTAATAGAAGTTACATTAGATAGATTCATATAGCGACAATTAATCATTACAAGGAGGATTTTAGTAATTAATAAAGAGGATACTTAATTTAATTATTCTTTCTCGTTGAGGAAACATCGTATATTACTAATATCGATATATACTGCAAAATAAATAGATTAATATTTGATAAATTTGATCAACACATTTTTTATTTTATATCTTAAAATACTAATTTCAAAAAGGTTAGTAATTGTTATCCATAAATTATAAATTTAATATATTAGCACTTGTATCAATTATGTGTGATGCAGTTTTGTTTACTAAGTTCAATTTTAGACACTGCTTTGGAGGATAAGGGCTTTTTTTTTATTATAACATTTACTTTATTTTATATTGCATATGTAATACTGATTTTAATTGATAGTCATGTAATTTTGCAAAGGCAGAGAACATTATTCTTCTTAGAGGATACATGGTTAAGATATTTAGGGAAAAAATAATTAATATATCTAAAAATTAAAAGAAAAAAAATATTATAAAAAGAGGCAAGTAAAGTTCTGCAAATGATCTTATAATTAAGCACATAGGAAGTACTAATTAACAAAACCTGACAACCCACCCAAAATCACCGCACAATACTTAGTTCATCCTTTACCCCCTAAAACTAAATATTTTTACAACATTTTGGTCAAGTTTAACAGCACAAAATGCTTCAGACAACTTTAAGACCACAAAAAACAACTACTTCCCAACCAAAGTCTTCACATAGATGATGTTTAACAAACCTCCAAAACATGTACATCATTTGAGAATCAACATATAAAATTCTTTTAGCAGTGGGTTTGGGTGAGTAGTGCTTCAGGGTCATAGTCTACTCTTGCAGACAGAGTTTGCTGAAATTAAAAAAGTAAAACAAAATTAGAACAACTCACTTTGCATTTATAAATAGTTATAACAAATAATTAAGTATATACTCATACTTACATTGTCACATATATCATCGAGCTTCACTATAGAAGACATCAACTTGTCTTTCTTAGATGTCACCAGAGATGTGCTCAAATCCTATGTAAAAAATTCATTAATTATTAGTTGTGTTACATATGTAATCATTGACTGAACTATAAGTTTAGCTATACCTCATCAACCGGAATTTTGGCAACTATTGCTTTAATTGTGTCTTCATCTTCAAACACTTCAAAAACAGAAAATGTTATGCTACCTAGTATGGTCTTAACTTTGAAAGCAAACTTTTTGTTCAAAAGAGTATAAAGTGCCTCAAGAATGCACTTGGGATCAGACTCACCCTCCTATACGGAAACAACATGGAAATTACTAGTATCACTCAATGGGCTTGATCAAGAATCTGATTATAAAAGGTGCATATCCAGTTGAGACCTCTTTAATCAATTGTTTTCTAATACCAACAACAATTTGTTTAATCAAGTGGGAACATTCTCAATCCTATAGGATAAAATTTGAATATTGATTTTGGTATGAAATTATAATTTATATTCTAAACATGTTTCAAAGATTATAAAGATTATGATATCAGTCGATTATATGACAAAAAGCCAAAGTTTTAATAAAGCATCTATCTATTTATACAAACAAGGCTCTGACTACCTTTTCTCTGTCCTGTTGACACTTGTCTATTGCCTATTCTCTGTCCTGTTGACACCTATCCAGTTATAGACCTTCTTTTATGCTTCTTCTTTGCTTATTGCTCATTGTCGTGTTTTATGCTTCTTCTTTGCTCATTGTCGTGTGTTGCCACCTGTCCAATAATAAACCCTCTTTTATGCTTCTTTGCTCTTCAGTCCGTGTGTTGCCACCTGTCCAATAAAAAACCCTCTTTTATGCTTCTTTGTTGATTGCTCACTTCAGTCCACGTGTCCTGCCCTTTCCCATTCTATTTCCATTCTCACTCCGTTCACCCTTTCCCATTCCCATTCTGTTCTGATCCCTTTCTCTCACTCCTCATTTCTTCTTCTTCCTCTATTCTTTTCTTACTCTCTCTTGAACTACAATGGTAGAGGACGTGTGTTTCCTCTACAAGGTACTTCCTTTCTACTTCCTTATTGCTCCTTTTTACCGTCAAACGCGTATGTTTTTTTTTTTCCATTTGTGCGTTGACCCCTTTATCTCACTTTTCACTTCTTCTTCTTCTTCTTCTTTTGTTCTTCTCTTTTTCCCTCTTGAACTACAATGGTAGAAGTCGTGTATTTATTTATGCAGAGAAGGTGGAAGAACACATTAAAGCTGCGATTTTTATCTCAAAAAATCCAAGAGTACAGGTTCGTAAACACAAAAGCTTAAATTTTTTTGGGTGTTCTGCCTTTTTTTTTTTCATTTGTGCGCTGACCCCTTTCTCTCACTTCTCGCTTCTTCTTCTTCTTCTGTTCTTCTCTTTTTCCCTCTTGAACTACAATAGTAGAAGACGTGTGTTTATTTATGCAGAGAAGGTGAAAGAACACATTAGAGCTGCGATTTTTATCTCAAAAAATCCAAGAGTACAAGTTCGTAAACACAAAAGCTTAAATTTTTTTTGGTGTTCTGCCTTTATTTTGTTTTCTGACTTCTCACGATATAAAAGTTTACATTTTTTTTTGTGTTTTCGTCCTTTTTTGGTTGTGTAATGGTTCAATATATTTTTTGGCATGTTGTATGCAGACAAGGTGGAAGAACACATTAAAGTTGTCATTTTTATCTCAAAAACTCCATGACTACAGGTTCGTAAACACAAAAGCTTAATTTTTTTTGGGTGTTCTGCCTTTATTTTGTTTTTTTTTTTTCATTTGTGCGCTGACCTCTTTCTCTCACTTCTCACTTCTTCTTCTTCTTCTATTCTTCTCTTTTTCCCTCTTGAACTACAATGGTAGAAGACGTGTGTTTATTTATGCAGAGAAGGTGGAAGAACACATTAAAGCTGCGATTTTTATCTCAAAAAATCCAAGAGTACAAGTTCGTAAACACAAAAACTTAAATTTTTTTGGGTGTTTTGCCTTTATTTTGTTTTCTGACTTCTCACGATATAAAAGTTTACATTTTTTTTGTGTTCCTCAGCCTTCTCCAACGTGCTCATTGCTTCCTATGCTTAGCTTTTTGTGTTTTCGTTCTTTTTTGATTGTGTAATGGTTCGATATATTTTTTGGCATGTTGTATGCAGAGAAGGTGGAAGAACACATTAAAGTTGCGATTTTTATCTCAAAAACTTCATGAGTACAGGTTCGTTAACATAAAAGCTTAAATTTTTTGGGGTGTTCTGCCTTTATTTTGTTTTCTACATGAGTACAACGGTACCTTCTTTCTTTTAATATATGTCTTCCCTTTTATATACCTTTTATATACATTTTTCCCTTTATGCTTTCTGACCTTTTACTATGTGTGGACACCTTAATGTGCTTCTCTTTATCCCAGATAACAGAGAGAAAAAATGGAGCACTTGCAGACCTGGTGAGTGGTTACATTTAATTTTGCCAAAACAACAAGTGATGTTACCATTAGCTTTTCTTCCTTATTTTTATCTCTAATTTTATCATTTATCATGTAGGATGATGTTGTTGGTTGTTTTAAGTACTATGTCAAGCTTGCAGGAGGATTGCTAATTGCAGTTGTGTTCCTAGAAAACCTGTGGAATTTTGATTTGGTTCTTTTTTTTATATCAGGTTTTGATTTTTATTTTCTATAGTTTGGATTCAAAAGAGGTTGTTTAAGTAAAGTAGTTTAGTTCTGTGATAGTTGTATCCCCTTCTGCTTTTTATTGTAAGGGATGATGGATTTTTTACTTTTTACTAATATGAATATGAATGAATGAATAAAGTTAAGGTGAAATGTATTGGTAGCTATTTGTATTTTTTGTAAGGTTGTGATGAGAAGAAGCTGATTCTTTATGTTATTTGATAATATTGGGGATTGCTTTTCTTTTTTGCTTGGCTTGAAGGGGAAACTTGATTCTAATTTTAAAAGTGTCACAAGGGTGAAGATTAATATTTCTCTTGGTGAAGTTTGGAGTTGTTTTGCGATCACTTTTGTTTGGTAAATGATCGATTATGATGGACTCCTAGATGTTTCAAAAATCGTAAGTGTAAAGAAAAATGGGTCCTGGTATGTAAAATCTTTTTGACTCTTCCTTATTCAAATCTTACAAAAATAAAAAAAAAAGATAATTTTATAATAAAAAATAACTTCTACACATTGTGAACAATTGAATTAATAAATTCTGTTCACACGGGTGATAAATAGTAATGACGTCAAACACTCGAACAAAAAATAATATTTATTCTCTTCCCGAAAATCGTATTGTGGTATTACTTGGTTACCCAGAAAATGGTATTTATTCGCCCCTTTCAGTCTTGTAATGGACCTTTTCATTTTTGTTTTGGTAAATGGTTATATTCATCTCTTATATTTGAACAAAAATAGTTAATACTTAATGACCCCTGGTCAGGGAAGATATATTTTTAATATAAGTAAATATTAGCTTTGAATGTAACCTTTGTACTCAGCCTACATTTTACTTAACAATCAATCTTAAATATTACACTATTAATCTTTAAAACTTATTTTGGCATTCAGTTATTCTTAATTAGTAGGAACTTAACAATCAATTATATTTAAAAGGATGTTTTATGAATTCAAAATTTACCCAAAATATTAGGCAAATTTAACATATCTTTCCATTAATAGGTGCTTAACAAATCAATTTTAATTATTCTGTTTGTATTTGAAAATAATCATGCTTTTCAAATTACTAAACATATATTCTTAATTAGGAGGTTCTTAACAATTAATTTTAAATATTCCGGATAATGCATTTTATTGTTTACAATTTTCTGAAAAACGTAAATTGAAAACACTTTTGTTTATATTAGTTAAACTGAGTTATTTAATATTAGTAATTTTATTCATTTCACTTTCGTATGAAATTTTTTTTCCATTAAAAGTATGATATGATCTTTTTGTTTTGATAATAACGAAGTTACGAAAATTGATTACAGTATTATAAACCCGATTTATGAAGGAGAGACACATATAGTAAAGAGTATTTTGTTTATCACATTTTGTTCTTTCTCTGATTTAATTTATAGTAATTTCAGGATTTTGGAAGTAAAAGGAGCTTGCAAAAATTGATGGTTTTCTGAAATGCATTGCTTGCAATTTTAAAGATTTTTTCTCTACATTTTATGTTTAATGTCTCTATAAAATTGAAACTCATCATGCAAAATTTTAAAATTTCAAAATTTTAATTTGATTATGATATCATTAAGGTTAATATATAATACTTTAACTGATATTACTAATTTATTTATTCAATTATTAACATGTAATCAATTAATATTTATTTAATTTATTCAATGTTGGTGCTAATAGTAATAGTAAACATATTATTTTGATTGAATTTTTTATAATTATTTTAATTGTTATTGAATCAAATAATCTAACATACAATTATTCAGCATCTTAAAAATAATTAGTTTCATTACATTCATTATTACATTTGATTTTTTATATAATCAAATTCAATATAATGATATGTTACTATGAATACAAAAAAAAATAATTGTATTTATTATTTATTATTTGGAATCAATCAAAATTAAAACATGTGGTTATCACATGTCATGTTTCCTTTTAAAAATTATTTAGATTAATTATAAATGATCTGGAATCAATCAAATTTTTTTAAAAAATCAAAATTGAATCACAATATATTTTTGAATCAATCAAATTCATATTTTAAAGTATATATATTTTATACAACTGCAAATCAAACACAAAGTTAGAAAAATTTATAAACACCATACTTAACAATCATTTTTAAATATTTTGTTCAGATATGCTTTTATGCGGACGTGCCTCTTTTTGTTACTATTCTCATGTTTTGAATTTGAATTCAAATTTTGTGTAGTTAGTTATTTGACTTAAATGTCATTTCAATCTCCTTACTTTGCTTAATATGCACATTTGGCTTTTTATCCTAAATACATTTAATTTTATTTTCCTTTATAATTTTGCTCACATTTTTAAATTTTTAAATGTTTTATTTCTTCTTTTTTTTATTATATTGAATTCTTAATTTAATATATTCATTTAAGGTACTATTGAAAAATGAATTGGTTGGTTACAAAGTGAAAAAAAGGAAATAAAATATAAGAAAAATTAGAGATTAAACAAAAAGTGAGTTTTAAAAAAAATTAAAAAAACCATAAATTTATATTTCAAACACTGGGCCTATGAACCTATGTATATATAGTTAGATTATTCTACAAACATATTACTTAATTGCTTAAAAGGCAACTGAAATATTCTATTCTTTTTGCTTTGGACTCTTCCGGAACATATGTCCTTAATTTGTGCAAGACATTATCCACCTTTATGTTATAATTAAATCTTAAAATTTTCGTCATAGTTAATGATAAAAAATTATAAATAATATAAAAATTATAACTTGTTTGTGCCAGCTGTTGCAATTCCTCCCTTTTTTAAATTAATTTATTTATTTCCACAACCACCAAGTCACATGTCAATTTCTAATCGCCGGATTTCATCGCACCATTTAATTCTCTCTGTTCCATTTCTCTTGCATCCGTTGAGATTCTCTTCCCCCCTCTTTCTCTTCCTTTTTTCTTCTCCGCTTTTGTTTCTCCTCCTTTATTCTTTTACAAAAAGATCCATTTCATTATTTTTTTTACATCCCTTTCCAATTTATGATAAATTAAAAATACGGAAAATATGTGAAATATAACTTCAATTTTATACGGGCCATAATTAAAGCGGGCATTAAATATTATTAATAACATTAAAGATTTTTTTACTGAATTCTCATTCTATTAATTTTATTTCATTCAACATTATAAAATTAAAATTTAAATTATGCCTTTTACGTAAGACAAATGATTTTAAAAAAAAATTATATATATATATATATATATATATATATATATATATATATATATATATATATATTTCATTTTTTAAATACGAAAAAAGTAACTTCTCCTAATTTAATATTTTATATAAATATAAATTCATACATATATAAGAAAAGTTAATAATTAAGTGATGTGTTCCATCAGATTTTTAAAAAACATTAAATTATGTTCTTTATTTTAACTGACTAAAAATATGGTTGATATTTTTATCCTTTTCCCTCCTCAATTCTGAAGCTTTGTGTTTTAGCATACCACTTCTCTCTTCCTTAGTGTCAACTGTTGCAAATTTTTTTAAAAAAATTTATTTATTATCAAAAAATCTCTCCTTTTACGTTTTCATTTCTCTTCTCTTTCTCTCTCTCATGAAATTACGTTTTCACTCTTTCTTTTCTTATCTTTTTTTTTCTTTTGTCTCTGTCACTACCTTCTTCTCCCTCTTTCTCTCTTCCCCTATTACTATTCACAAATCTTCTTCTCTTTTCTTTTCTATACTTATTAATTACCATTTTCCTTTTTTATTACTCTTATTTTTATTATATTAATATCTTATTAGTTATCATTTACCTTTTTTATTATTCTTATTATGATTATATTAATATCCTTTTTATTAAACAATTCTTCTATAACGTTAACTTAATAAAAATAAAGCAAAAATACAATAATTGTAAATGTTGTCATATCAAATTTTTAAAGGGGTTGATAACAAAAGATTCAAATATTCAACGGGGTAAACAAATAGAGAAGTAATAAATAATAAATGATGATTAGATTAGGTACATGTAATTTTTATCTCAAATTCCATAGCTATCTTAAAATCATACTTTTTACCTATATGTAATGTTTTTTGTAAGCCTTTATTGCATTCACAACTGGTGGAATAACAAACTACAGGTGTGGTTTTTATCTAGGAACTCCACCAGTGCAAGTTTATTTTCTTTGATTTTTTGGTTTATGGTTAAATTTTTTCATCTTCATCAAAAAGTTTTGGGTTTTATGATTTTTCCCAAGACAAAATCTTTAATTTTTTTCAGGTGTTCTCCCTTTATTTTGTTTTCTGACTTTTCACAAATATTCTTTTATATACCTTCTTCTCATATTTTTATTTGTGCATACCTGTCATATTATATACATGCTGATTATTTTTTGCTCATATATTTGTTTCCCTGTATTTTTATAAATATCAATATTGGTTGTGGACATTTAGTAAACAAAAAAAAACACTTTGGCTGTGTACACCACCACAAATACATTCACAATGATTCACATGACTCTCCACCTCCAATCTTGCCATACTGCATTGAATGCTCGACAATTCTCAAACCCCTCCGTATTCCGCCACTTACACATTTTCACCAACCACTGTGTCACTGCAACATTTATTCTCCACAGACCACTTCTTCGGCAAATATTCAATGTTCATTCCTTTAACAAAAAATACTGAAACGGCTTGGAGAATGGCTTCAGAGTTATCGACTGACACAACCAAGACAAGTACCAGTTTTGATTCATCATCAGCAACAAGCAAGGTGAATGTAAAACCAATTACTTGTTTACTTTTTCAAATTACTTTGAATATTACTCATTCTCTGTTTTCCTTTTTCGGTTTGGGTTTTTGTTTTGCTTCTTACTCGCTCAGCTTTTGGTTTCCTTTGCATGTAATCATTTTATTTTTTATTTGGTTTTTATGTATATTGCTTTCGACTGAAATACTGAAAAAATGTGTGACCTTTGTCATACGTAGGTTTTCTTTGTCTCCTACTATTCTGATCTTGATCTAGCTATGAAACAAAGCCTTCTTTCTTCCTCTATGTTTTGAATGCATACACGGATATATTTTGACTCATTAATATTGTCAACTGTTGTAAACATGATTTTCTTCATTTTTTACCAACAGACAACAAATACACAATTTCCATTGTTATTTGCTTTGTTTATTTGGAATATATCACTGATAGATAGCAATTAAATATAATATTCTGCTGGTAGGATTGTTATTTCCTTTGTTTCTTCATGACTTTGCACGTTACAATCCTTTTTTTATGCTTATTCTTTACATCAATTGTTTCTAGATAGCAATTTATGCTGCTAAACTTTGGAATTTGGGCCTATATTGATCTCTCATCTTCAACAATAGTCGCACATTGTAATTCTAGAGCAAACCACAAAACACTGATAGTCCTATTCATTCATTTTATTATGTTGTTGTCATTCTCCAGATATTTTACACTTTCCTATTTCAGTACCATACTTGATTTTCATTTTTTGCATTTCCTCTCACTGCAGATTCAATATCCAATTCTCACAATTCCATTAATCCTACAGTTCACTGCAGTATTACACAATGATATGCTAATGTTATATACTAATTGTTTTTATTCTTCATATAGTTTCATATTTGCTTTCTTGCTATGATTATTTGCAGTACATTATAGAAGTGCCCTCTTTTTACCACCGACAATGGGCACTAGAATACCCTAAGTTTGTCAACTTTAGATATGATGGAACAATATACCAAATCAGCCTAAGGCAACATCGGGCAAAAGTGTACTTTGCGAAAGGGCTGAAAGAATTCAGAAATGATTTATCAATTTTTGAATCTGTGATGATTAAATTCTTAGCATGCAACAACAAATCCATGTTTGATCTTTATTTCGTTCCCTCACTGGAATGCCAGACTTGCGGAAGGCCAGAAGTTATGTCAAGACAACATATTTGGACAGTTGAAATCACACAATCAATGCTTGGTACACTAGGACCACTGGTAACAATGAAAACCTCTTCAATGTTGCTTATTAATTTAGGCTTATATATTATGTTGTTTTTTCCCATGCAGAGACTCCCCAACTGTGCCATGACACATGTAAATGCTTGCGGTCAACACATAACCATTCTCAGAAGATTTGGACTCCATTACAATGGAATGTTGTCATGGTTGATGGTGGAGTTGGGCACAAATATGTTGTACAACCATGGTATCAATTCCTTGCAGATAATGATTTCTCCCACGGTGATGAAGTCTCCTTCTATTACAGGACCATTGATAAAATATGGGAAATTGTCATCCGTCGGAGAAAGAATTGGGACTATTAGCTTTAGTTTATGTACTTTGATTTATCTTTCTTTTTGTCTTTTATGTTTTTCCCCTCTCCTCTCATTTAATTGAAACAACATTCATTTTTTTGTATTGGCATTTTCATTTTCACCCACTCCTTTTGTTCCTTTCGTTTTCTTCTTTTTTACTACACCCATCAAAAATTGCCCTTGCATCTGTTCTCTTGGCTTTTGCATTCTGGGTACTGTCATTCAATTTTTAATTTTGTGGTTTTTTTTTTGTTCTGCTGACCTTTGTGGGTACGTGTTTTCTTACATGGTTCATAAAAACATTTTTATTTTGTTTTATGACTTCTCACAATACAATCATTATTGTATGCACATGTTATTTTTATTTTATTTTCAACATGAATATTAACTAAAATTGTTCTAAAACATTATTTTTTATACATGATTATAATTTTTTTTTGCTGAATTAGATTAAAATTTATTTAGGATAAGAAGAAGTTATTTTTAAATAATATTATTTATAGAGATTACAAAATTATTTAACATAACAACAAATTATTTTTATAGACTAAAACATTTTTTAAAACAAACACTAAAACATTATTTTTTTATAAGTGTAAATTATCTTTTATAATGAAAATATTACATTCATATGCCCACTAAACATTTTTTAAAACAAACACTACAAAATTATTTTACAAAAAAACTTATTTTTTTAAAAGTGTCAATTATCTTTTATAATGAAAATATTACTTTCATATGTCCATTAATTATGCAAATTTAGTCCCTCTTCACAATAAATACATCTAAAATAAAATTTTTCCTGCAAAACCACAATATTTTTTAATTTATTTCCTATGTTTCTTTTATATAATTTAAATCAATTTAAAAATGTTTTCAACACAATCAACTCTTGATACAAATTATCTTTATGTTATATACAAACAACACCCTGACAAATATTATTTATGTCACTTACAGTCGAATGATACAAACAACACCCTGACAAATAATATTTATTTCACTTACAGTAAAATACCGACCCGTGCATCGCACTGGCACTCCAATAGTTGTTATATAATGCTCAAACAATTCACACATTGTGACTATTTTAGAGTACTCATTGCCACATCCAACATGTGTATTTTGGTTATGCAAAAGCATTTTTCTTTTTATAGATGAGACATCCTTCATAGCTTCAACGGTTGACAACTAATTTTTTTTTAATCTCAACAACAGTTAAACAATAACATTCCTCGAAAAAAAAAGCTTAATAAGTTTACAAAAAGGTTCTTCATAATTAATAGATTAAATAACTTCCAAGTACACACCTTTTTAACTTGACCAAGTTCATCCAAACTTTTGATTATAGCATTATATATAAGTCTCTCTTCCACACTATATTGGGAGTAATATGGCTAATTCATCCTTTGAGAATATGATGCACCACCCGTATGATTTGATCCCAAACTGTCAAGTGATAACAAAAAAATTATCAATGTCTATACACATGAGAAATTAAAAACTTCATAAATTAATCACAAAAACATTAATCACACAATAATTAATCAATATGCAATCACCCGAAAAACAAATTTATACCTCTTTATGAAGTCCTTAGTCTTTGGAATCTTTTCATTTATCAAAAGTTTTGATCCATACTTTGAGTTGTGTACAAACAACTCAAAGTTACCTAAAACAATATCCCAATAAATTAAATTTGATGAAATAAACTGAATCTAAAAAGAAAATATTAATAAAAATATTATATAGTTTCAACCTTAGGGAGTCTTTATCATGGCCAAATTCAACAACAAAACCACTAGACCGAATTGATGGTGGTCCAAGAAATTTTTTAATTGAAGTGCAAACTTTTCTCACAATATACATGAAACTATATTGTCCTTGCCATGGAAAAAAGACAAATAAATGTCATGGGTTTATCTTAGAATATTATGTAAAAAAATAGTAGATGAAATAAATATTCATTTATTCTTTATCCTTCAAGCCGAAAACAACTTTCTTTGGCTCCTTCTTATAATTTCATTTAATCACTTCAAGTAACTCACCAATAATTTTTGCATCATACAAACATCATAATATAAATAAAAAATTACCATACATAATGTACAAAATGTAATTCAAAGATGATGATGATTACCTATTAATACATCAATAGAAGCTTTCCCATTGTTTATATCCTCAAACTTTGTGAAACGATACCCAATTTTGGAGATATCAAGTAGACCTTGAACCTTGACTTTGGTTCCTTTGCCAAAAACAAACTTGTAATTATGAGTTGTTAGTATATAGTCTTCACTTTTAGCTTCAACTTCAAAATTCTTGAGAATATAAGAGATACCATCTTTGAGTTGCTCTTTCCATTTTTCTATCTCAAATTTTTTTACTGGAGCATGTATTTTGTCCCCTAGGCCATGAAAGGAGCAAACATAATACATTGTCAATGAAATCAACACCAAATAGAAATGACAATTACAATCAAAATAAAGAAAACTTACATCTTTATCTAGAAATATCATGTCCATTGTTGGCCTTGATGTATTATCCATATTCCAAATATTAACAATTGTGACAACTATTTTCCATGTTTCTTGCGAGTCATTTATGTCCTTGATATGAGTTTGTGTACCATACTTAGATGTTGTACAATAGGCAACTCACAAAGAAAATACATTAGTAATCATCTCCAAGTAAATGAACAATCACTTTTCTAATAACAAAAAGACATGTTGCAAGAAAATAAGTCATAAAATAAAAATGAAAGGGATGTATTATCACATGCTATGTGCAAGAGCCAAGAGAAATAATAATTAGATTCTAGGAATGCAACAAATTATTTGTAAAATGGCACTTTGACCACAAAAAAAAAGTTTGAGTTATCAAGTAAATATACTAGTAATCAAATAAGAAATGTTAAATTGTTATTTTCATAGCATTGATGGATATCAACTCAAGGACACAAATAAAGTATGAAAGAAAGTATAGTTTCTAAAGATTACACAATCTCATATTCTGTGAAATGTTTTCAAGAAGTTGAAAGACAGAATCATGACATTACCTTTTTGATTTCATGGTTTCTATAAATAACTACAACATCCAATAACACTAGAGCATTCAACAAATAATACACACTTGAGTTGAGAAAACACCAGATATCTAACAAACATCAATTCCTAACAAACTATCAAACAAATACTTCCACTACACAATAATAAAAAAGCAACATAAAAGTTTTGAGATCTACATGAGACTTTGAAAAAGTTAATTAAACACAAAAATAGGGAAAAAAACAAAAATCCTTAAATGATCAAAAGCACACCCAAACACACAAAGATGTTAACATAACTTTTTCTTCCTTTACTTCACAAAACACATTCACAAAAGAACAAAAAGTCAAAAGTGACAATGCACACAAACTTACTCATGACAGAACAAAGGAGATTTCCTTGGAAATCAAAACACCTAAACAATATTTTATCACTTGTGAGAAGATTTAAAATTTATCATTTGTGGCAATAATTGTAAAAATAAAAAATATTAACTGAGAAAAAAAAAACACCTTACTAGTACCAGTTATCACAACAAAGACTTATGTTTTCTGTTAGAGATGACGATAAGGAGAAGAAGGAAAAAGAGGTGAATATGAGATGTCAAATATTGAAATCACAAATCGTTTAGAAAAAATGGCTTTTTTACTATTAAGTCAAAAGACATATATGTCTTGAAGATAAATCAGGACTCCTAACCATTTTATTAGATACAAATAAATACAAATGATAAAAGTTGTGTTTGATGTGCTATCAAATCATGATATATATATATGTGTGTTTGAAGTTTTTAGACGATGCACTCATAAGACGATCTGATGTAGCATTTAAGTAGTGTATTTAAGACCTTCATTAATACTCCGTGTCTGAGATTCTTTCATGCAAAAAATATTCTCATAGGATTTGTCAAAGTTCAATGAAGAATAAATGAAGTCCACAGCCTGAAAAATGTTGATTCTCATCAAAAGGCAAACTCTGTTGTTGCAAACCTACTATGATGAAATAAATGACTTCCCTGCTTAAGTACAAGATACACTATCCTATCAACATGAACTTTGCATGAAGAAAGGACATGCATTTAAAGCAAGCATTAAATGCTCCAATGGACTCGAGACTTTAGACGAAGATCAAAGCAAAGAATCTAACCATTGTGAGACAACAAATACTTGAAGATGAAGGCTATATGTAGAAGAAGCTTTGAAGAAATAATTGACAATGAACTATCTACGCAAATTATTCTTTCATTCTTGTAAAACTTTCTGTAAAAAAAATACAAAGCTCTCAAAACACCTTGTATACCTTGAGAGAAAAGACTAAAAGTGTTGAGTGATATATTCATCTATTAGACGATTATACTTTAAGTAGTGAGCAAACTTCCAACAAATCTTGTTGATTTTCTTAGAGCCAACAATGACTTGGCATGACAAAGAATACTGAGGTTTAAGTCAAGCTTGGTTTAGAGCTTGTAAGTGTAAGAGCCAGAAGTAACAGTGAAAAATATTTGTAACTTTGATAAGTTAGTGAAAACTTGGTGGTTGCCAATTGAATGTAGTCTTGGGATTGAGACCGATCGATTTAAATTCTTTGTGTGCTTTCTTGTTGTTTAACTGACAAATGATTTTGAATTTGTTTTTAGATTTTATATCTTCTTTTGCTTTTCAAAGAAAATTATTTTTCTCATTGTCTGATACAATCTATATTAAAACCTTTCTAAGTGTTTTAGATTTATATTGATCAGACGATAAACATGTTTTCAATCTTAAGAAAATTTTTAAATTTCTAAGAACACAATTAACGCCCTTCTTGTGTTATTTGCTTCTACACTTACCAAGTGTGCCTTTTTCCTTCGGAGAGGTCGAGAAGACGAGTCACTGACAGCCAAGGTTTGTCTTTTCTGTCGAAGAGGCTGAGAGGCGACGAGAATGAGATTTCATGTAGTAAGTGGCCTCACTTTTTGCATTTGAGAATGAGAAAATTGGGAGAATGGGAAGTTAAGATCTGGTTGATTTCACTTTTTTGTATTTAGGAATAAAAAAATTGGGAGAATGAAAAGTTAAGGTTTGATTGATTTGATTGGCTAGAGAATGATTTTTTTTCTTTGCACATAAAAGGGTTTAGATTCTTTCTCTCTATATGTGGAGAAGGGTTTTTTTAGCGGAAAGTTTCATTGAAAAGTGTTATTTTTTTAGCATTATTAAAATATTATAAAAAGTTCTTCTTTTGTTTTGTGGAGGAAAGTTTCTTATGATAGGTTGACAATATGCTTTGGTTACTTTTAAGATCAATAATTATCTTAACAAATCAATATAAGACTTTTCAGGGTGCTTTGTCCTCACTCAATATTTTTTGGGAAAATTTCCATAAGGCCACCCATCCCATAATTACTCCAAGCCAAACACGTTTAACCGTGGAATTATTAAGTGATGTGTTATCAAAAAGTAGACGCATTTTGTTAATATAGATAGTGTCAAATAATTTCTTTAAGTCATTCTTAACTGTACAGTTCCATACCTGCACAGCCTTTAGAGATCTCTCTTTCCGGTGTGATTCGTCGGGGTATTTCATGATTTATTTTAAAAACTCATATTTTACTTCACTCATTAGAGAATGACAAAAAAAAAGCTACATAATCGTCTCGCAATAAACATGTAGTTCTATTGCTTAAATAACTTGTAACTACATCTTCATTGGTTTCATTGATTAAAAATCAACATTAGAGTTCAACTTCTTCACAACCAACATTATTTGTAACAACTACAAATATGATTATTTGTAGAAAATTGGAGTTGGATAAAGAATTGATGAATGATGATAACATCAATTTAGATGAGAATATCTAGATAAATTTCACTGAACAATTTAGATGATGATAAAAATCAAGATTAGAATTCAACTTTTGCACAACCAACATTATGTGCAGCAACAACAAATAGATTTATTTGCAACATCAATTTTGATAGGTATCTGCAACAACCAAGGCTATTATTAATGTTTACTACAAATGGTTTTATTTTTAATGTCTAGGTAACATAAATTATTTTTTGTTTTTAATTCTTGTATTTGGCTTAAATTAAAATAGTTTTAGTTTTTATAGTATATTTTTTAAAATATTTTTATTTTAAAAAAATTAAATATATTTTGATATTTACAAAATACTAAGTGTATTTATTGTTATTTAATACTTAGTTTATAAATATTAAGCAAAACATTGTATTACAATGTTCAACTTTCCTAATATATTTTCTCTGTAAATGTAAGTTGCAAGAAAATTTAAATACATTTTCTCTAATTAGTTAATTTTATTGAAATAAAAAATATTAAATATTACATAAAATTTATTAAATTTTTGTTATTTTTAATAAATTTTAATCAATTAAAACATCTCCAATGAAAGTATTTTCATTTGTTTAACTTTTTTTTCCACTTAAAAAATATAATTGTTACTTATATAAACAATCAATACTTAGAATATTTATGCCATAAATAATATATTTTTCAAACATTATAAGATTTACTAAATTATATTAATTACTCACTTTAACTTTAACTGTGTAACAATCTTAACAGTAAATTTTAAAATATTTAAATTTGTATAAAATTATAAGATGCTTAAAATTTAGATACACAATTCATTTATACATAGTAGAAATGAGTGAGTTAAAAAATGTTTTTAACAACAAAGTTCCAATCCAATTTGCATGATCAACCAATCAAAGTTCCCTCCACATTTATGGCAGCGGGCGCGGGTGACACTAACACTGACTCCATTCTCAAGCACCGCAATTTTTATTATTATTTTATTTTCCTCTTTTTCATTTCGTTTTCAGAAAACTCATAGACAACACAGAAGCGAAGCAAAACAAATCAAATCAACGTTCGCATAACGCATTGCTCTGCGATCGTTGCAATTGGAAGTAGGAAAGAAGAAAACGCCACTCTCAGATCCAAATCCGTTTCCACTCTCAGATCCGAATTCAGTCAAACTGGATCCACTTGAGTTTCCAAATATGAACCCCTTTTCTTCTCCCGCGCGTTTGAGGTAAGCATCGCAAATCACGCTCGTTGCTCAGTTAGAAGAGCCTCAATTTTTGCAAATTTTTTTTAGCACCAATGCAATTAGCAAAGAATTAAGCTTGTTAGTAGTTGTAGTGTCACAATTCCTTTTTTATTCCTTCCATTAAATTACACTGAAGACATTGCCAATTGCTATTTGTTAGATCCTATACCGCTAATGCTTGATAATTGTAGTGCTTGTGCATGTGCCATTAAGTAGTTTGGCAGGGAACTATATCGGATGCCCTTTGCCAATATGCTATCTTTGTTTACAATCATATTTTATGACTCTCTTTGGATAAATTTCTCTATAAGCACTTATATAAAGAAAAGAAATTAAGAGGTTAAAATGAATTAAACTTTTTCCTTAAGTTAAAATTAATTTATGCACCTTTACTTTTGGAGAAGTTAGACGAGAGAAATTCTATAATAGTTAAAAGGCTTAAATATATTTTTTATACTGGTAAAATAACCCATTTTGTTTTACTACCTAAACTACCTTTTCTTTTATTTTATTTTACTACCTGACATTTTTTTATGTTTGAGTTTAGTACCCGTTGTCAGTGAGGATTCGATAAATGATGATGTGATAGACTAACAAAGTGCTATATCATCACTTAACATGACACTCTGTTAGTCTGCTATGTCATCACTTAACGGAGCGGAGGTACTAAAATCAAACATAAAAAAAAATGTCAGGTAGTAAATAAATAGAAAAGGTAGTTTAGGTAGTAAAACCAAAATGGACTATTTACAAGTATGAAAAACATATTTAAGCCTAGTTAAAATGCATAAGTTGATTTTAACTTATGGGAAAAGTTTAATCCATTTTACTTTTTATTTTCTTTTATTGCAAGTTCTTATGGAGAAGTTTATCTAAACAAGGCCTATGTATTTGATCCTTATTCTATAAGAGTTTAAATACATAAGTTGATTTTAACTTATGGGAGAAGTTTAATTCATTTTAGCTTTTTATTTTCTTCTCTTGCCTATGGGGAAGTTTATCTAAACAAGACCTGTATATTTAACTTCCTTATCTGCCTGTAATTTGTTTCAAAGGGGTATCCTTGATGGATTGGGCAGCACTCCTGTATTAATTTTCTGTTTTGATTGTACTGAGATTCTCTTGTCCACCCTTTATGTGATAACTTCTGTTGTTCTAAAATCACATTATATGAGAAACTTGGAATTACAGTCCTTCTATGTGGTCACTTACTCGCACACTATTTTCATTTCTATAAATTCTTGTCAGTTGTGATTATGTGCTTCTCTGTCATTCTGTATTCATGATGGGATTTTTTCAAAGTGCTTTCTATATGCAAAATCAAATACAGTTAACATGTAGTTAGTGTTTTTTCCCCCCACAAATAATAAATGTTTGTTTTATAGTTTAAATATGATCAGTGTCTTTTAACAATCTAATTCATATCTCTACATTTAGGGACATGATTCGGGCCATACGTGCTTGCAAAACTGCAGCAGAAGAACGTGCTGTTGTAAGAAAAGAATGTGCTGCTATTCGTGCTTCAATAGATGAAAATGATCCAGACTATAGGCACCGGAATCTGGCTAAGCTAATGTTCATCCACATGCTTGGCTACCCCACTCATTTTGGTCAAATGGAGTGCCTCAAGTTGATAGCATCTCCAGGATTTCCGGAGAAGAGAATGGGTTACCTTGGCCTTATGTTGCTTCTCGATGAAAGACAAGAGGTTCTAATGTTGGTCACCAATTCTTTGAAACAGTATCCAAATTCATGTCAATGTTTCATTTGTTTTTGTGTTCCTTAATTTTTAGATTCCATTTTACAAATATGCTAGGGAGCTAGCAATAATGGTGATGGGTTATAAAAACCTTAGCTAAGTCACAGAGATCTTAATCACACAAATCAATATATAGTGGGACTTGCTCTTTGTGCTTTAGGAAATATTTCTTCAGCCGAAATGGCTCGTGATCTTGCACCAGAGGTTGAGAGATTGCTGCATTTTCGAGATCCAAATATTCGGAAGAAGGTGATTTTTTCATAATATTTCATGCCCTTCCATTTGAAAACTATCTCTTCAGGAATATTGAAACTTGATGCATATATTAGATATTTGGAGTTATATATTGACTAATGCTTTGGAGAGGAAGACAGGCCTTAAATGCTTTTATGGCTTTATAGTGTCTCCTATACATAACGACAATAATTTGCTCTTACTTAAGTGATTAATTTTTGAACTTCTCTGCTGTTATTCTGCAAGATAATGGCTTTTTGCTTGTTTCTGTTTGTTAAAGAGATCAAGCAAAAAGCCATTATCATCTCTGCTATTTTCTTGTGAATGTTTACTTCATGAATTCTAAAGATTTTTTGTTGCATGAATCTGGTACGAGTCAAGAATTGACTAGAACTTTATAGAAAGCAAAATGTATGAGACATACTGGTGGTTCTTGTACAATAGTAAAGTTACTTGCTTCCATCTTTGTGTGATTTCTAACTTTTACATTCTCACATATAAATTTCCTGGATAGACTGTAAAGAGAATCAAAGGATAGTTTGAATCTACCCAACCATTCCCAGAAGGAAAAGAATGAGAAGACATACACTGACATAAATTTAAGTGTCAAATTCCTTCTTTTCACCAAATAAAGATAAAATATGCCAAGTCAACTGAAAATTCCTTTTTGTTTTGTTCAGCTAGCACATGTGTGATCTTCTGATCCGACCCCATCCCTACCTCCTTATTACTCCCTCGATCTCCATGTTGGTAATTTTTTTTCTCCCCCCATAGGGATCCTTGACATTGTAAAATATACAATAATAAGTTATAAAAAAATAAAAAAAAATGTTTGACAACAAATTTAAGTCTCTTTTAGCAAATTTAAAATTATAACACATAAATGAATATATTAAATTATATTATGGAAAGAATTAAAAAGTCATTTATATATGTATGTGTGCATATATAAAATTAAGGCAATTTTGTCATTTTCATTATATGAGGACCTCACCGAGTGGACAGTATGATCCCTTTCCCCTTCCTTGAATCTACTTTGAAGGGTTTTTGGTTCTTGTCTCCACCCTTGCACAAAAAAATCTCTAAACTTGTGGCTCCGAAGGGGAGGGTCTCTGTGAGGATCCCTAAATAATGGAAAGAATTGCCATTACTAATCAGGTTCAAGGAATATTTTGTTTGCTCAGTACACATTTTCAAATATATTTTGTTTTTCAGGGAGTAATTTCAATGTACTTCAACTATGATGCTTTTATGTTAGAATGACCAACTAAGGAGTGTAACAAACTCTTTCATTCTGTGATGTTATTGATAACACTTACCATATGGTGCTCTGTGCTACAGCCTTTTGACATTACAAATGTAATTTTCGGAGTAGCACTACCCACCTATTGAGGATAGGATGACAGAAACTCACTGAAGGTGGTTTTGTCATTTGAGAAGAACGTCAATAGAGGCTCCAATGAGAAAAATGGAAGATACTCCACTGCAATTAAAAGGGGTAGAGGAAGACATTGAAAAGCTTTAAGAGAAACCATTAATAAATTCCTTGGTCTAAATGATTATACTGAAAATTTGGTTTGATAGAGCTCAATAGCGTCAATTGATTCATGTAGCTGACCTCAACTAATGAGGGACTACTGAAAGCTTGGTTGTTACTGTATATTTATTTATGATCATATAATACCATAAATAGTTTTAGTTATAAGATTGATCATGAAAGGCTACTTGGTTGTGGATATCACTTTTTTTATTCATGTGCAGAGTTTGTTGAATGTTTTTTAGATGTTTATTATATTTTTGTTATTTCGAGTGGAAGTGTGCCTCCTATTTGCTTAATGATTCTATCCATGTTGTAATTTCGTGTTGAGTACTTGAGTTATTCGCAAAACCTTTTCCATTTAACGTTTTTATTTGTTATTGTTCATTCTGATAAGCTGACTATACTTACTGTTATATAGGCAGCATTGTGCTCTGCAAGAATCATAAAGAAAGTTCCAGACTTGGCTGAAAATTTTGTCAATCCTGCTACTGCCTTACTAAGGGAGAAGCATCATGGAGTTTTGATTACTGGGGTTCAGCTTTGTACAGAGCTGTGCAAAATTAGCTCAGAAGCTCTTGAACATGTTAGAAAGGTGCTTTTCCATCTTTCTTATAATTATTTTCTCTTTAGCATAGTGTATTTTCCTAGCACCAACTAGTGATATTAACTGGAGTAATTTTATCTGCTATAAATTAAGCACAACAAAATCATTCTGTGCTGCAGTATCTAAAATTCTAAATGCATACACTCATGAAGTCTTGTTGCCGTTACTTAGTTAAAACAAACATGAATTTTTGAATTTAGTTATTGATAATTGTTACAAGGATATTAAGGTCTGTTTGATTTGAGAAAACATTTTCTGTTTTCACTTTTAATTACAAAAATATTACCTTTTTGCTTTGTTTCCTGTTTTTAAATAGTAAAAGCAATAAAAAGTTTCACTATTTCCTATACAGAGCTTTGAAAACAAAACAAAACAAAACAAAAATAAAGTGTAATTTTTTTAATTAAAAGAATAGTAAACAAATTCTCAAAGCAAACAGGTCCTTCTGAACTTATTTTTTTGAAATCTTTGATTTCTTAAATATATTTTGAAACTTCCTTGTGTACCTAAAACTGAAACAGGCTTTATTTTAATTTTTAAAATATAGTGTTGGAGACAATATAATTTTTAATAGAGGGTGACCACTGGCACAACGGTAAAGGTGTGCCTTGGTGACCGGTTGGTCATAGGTTCAAATATGGAAACAGCCTCTTTGCATATGCAAAGGTAAGGCTGTGTACAATGACCCTCCCCCATACCTTCGCATAGCAAGGGACCTTTGGGCACCGGAGTATGTTAGTTAGTGTTAGAGCCAATATTATGTTTTTTGTAAACTCACATTTCAAATGACTTGCAATTTTTTACTGGCATGACGCCATATGTTATTTTTCGCAAGCAAGTCTGCTTCATATGAATATTATTATTGTTGGAAAGCCACCTTAATTGTGGTCATCCCTAGCCTTCCTTAATTGTAGCCATCCCTAGCCTGCCTTATTTGTGACCTATCATAGTTGTTTGTTATTGTCTCTAATAGGGCTACCCACAAAGGGGTTGACCAAAAAGGCGAAGAGAAGCATTGTAGATTGCAACTGCTGAAATGTTGGTTCTTAGGTGGTTGAGATTTCACATTGATTAGAGATATGACCCAAGTAGTGGTTATAAGGCTTGGGTAGTCCTCATTTTATAAGTATATTTTATAGGATTGAGTTAAGCCCTAAGCTCAGATATGAAATGGTATAAGAGCCTATCCTAGATCTGTAGATCCATTGTTAGGCCACTTGCATTGCCATGCT
Organism: Glycine max; assembly: GCF_000004515.6. Taxonomy (NCBI): domain Eukaryota; kingdom Viridiplantae; phylum Streptophyta; class Magnoliopsida; order Fabales; family Fabaceae; genus Glycine; species Glycine max. Next base: position 39,604,864 of record NC_038244.2, read on the forward strand.
CCAGCTTATAGCCCTGGCTATGAACGGTGTGTGTTGGAAAGTCACCTTAATTATGGTCACTCTTAATCCACCTCAATTGCAGCCTATTAGAATTGGTTGCCGCTATCTTGGAAGGGCTACTTATGGAGGAGGTGATAAGAAAGAAAGGTTGAGTGAAGTGTCATAGAGTGGAGCCACTTGGATGTCGGCTCTTTGGAAGTTGAGATCCTACATTGACTAGAGTTATGGGCAAAGTAGTGCTTATAATGCTTGGGCAGTCTTCACCTTACAAGTTTGTTTTATGGGGTTGAATTAGGCCATAAGCTCAAATTCTATGAATTGTTTATTTAAAGATATAAACAAGGCTCATGTATGCAACTTTATATTATATTTCACCTCTGGGTGTTTTATTTGTAAACTTCTTGTGCAAATTTATTTGACTGAGGTTAGCTTTTGTTGTAATAAGATGCTCTTTGAACAATGATTGTAGAAATGCACAGAGGGTTTGGTCAGAACTCTGAAGGATCTAGCAAACAGTCCTTATTCACCAGAGTATGATACTGCTGGTTTCACAGACCCTTTTCTCCATATCAGATTGCTTAGACTGCTGCGGGTATTGGGTGAAGATCATGCTGATGCTAGTGACTCTATGAATGACATACTTGCCCAGGTCAGTGTACACTGTCAATTTTATGGTTTTGTATTGTATTTCTGCTGCAGCGATGATTGAATTATTTGTCATTTCTGCATTGTTCTGTTAATGACCTTGGTTAAAATTGGATATGCCTTTTGGATGTTTTTTTTTCTCACTTGTATTCAATTTGATAAGAGCATATCATTTCACCTTACATGCCATGGCAAACTTATGCAGGTGTCTTAATAAAGGATTGCAGGATTTTATTGAAGGAAACTTTTGTTTCTTTGTTATTTTACCTTTTCTTTTTAATTTGGAAAAGAAATTTTATCAGAGAAAACAGGGAAAATCCAATTTGGAGGATGACAAGATATTTGCCAAATTTGGAAAAACTAGATGCAACAAGGAAAAAGAGAAATTCAAGAATGGCATAAAAAATGCCTAGTGTCTCCACAGATTGGAAAATAACAACTTCCTTGAAACAATGATGAGTATCACACCAGGAGACGTGCCATAAACATTATCCTATCCCCCAAGTTTAGGGAAAAGAGAGATCTGTAAAGATGCCAGTGTTCCGATCTAACCTGATACACCAAAGGATTATTATGATTTAGATGGGCAAAAATTACATGATTTGGCATGTTCTAGTGGTACCAGTTAGAAGATGGGCATATCAAGTGTTTGAGGAATATGTGGTGGATCATGTTGGTTTTGTAATAAAGGAGGGAAATGCCAAACAAATATCGTAAGTCATTCTTTATGAATGGACAAACAGAATGAGAAAAAAATGTTTTATCCAATCAAATTAGTGGTTGAGATTGAGAAAGTTGAGATTCACAAAAGGTCCGATGGATATTATCATATGGTTAAGGAAACTTCTTAAGCTACTTTTAGCTCCTGAAGTTTTGTAAAGATCTTATACATGGACATATTACATTTTGATATGTCGAGCATCATAAATAGTCAGGCTGTATTGCATAGGATTTTTTTGCCCAGATGTTCAGTTGAATAATGGGTGCCACTTACCACCTATATTTGTCTAGTGTGAGACATAAACTTGACCTATAAAAGCAATGAAGAGCTTGGGCTCTTTATTCTTTTATTTTTTGTCCAAAGTATATACATTGTAATTTTATCAAGAAACAAAAGGAAAATGAATTGAAAGTAAATCTGGAAGATATCATACCACAGGTTTTTTAGTTTAAATATTTGGGGATCAATATTACAAAATGATAGAAAAATCAATGAAGATGTTAAATACAAGATACAAACTGGATGGTTAAATTGGAGAAAGACATCGGGCATTGTGATCCCAAAGTATCTACCAAGCCCAATGGAAAGTATTATTATACTGCTGTGTGTCCAACTATACTATGTAGTAGTGAATGTTGGGTTTTAAAGGAATAACAAGAGAAAAAAAGGTAGGAGTAGCAGAACGAACAAGTTAAGATGGACGTGTGGCCACGCAAAGGGAAAAATACAAAATGATTGTATATGAGGATATATTAGTGTGGTGTCAATTAAGGAATAAAGGATTGAAAATTGGATAAGGTGGTTTGGACATGTGCAAAGGTCGCCAAGAACACTAGTGAGGAGAGTATATTGCTTTGTTTTTAATCCTGTATTGGAGGTAAGGGTGGAAATAGGCCTGGTGGCATATGGCTTGGAGGTAAGAGAGGTTCATTAGATAAGGTGTGAGACCCACCAAATTTTTTGATTTTCAATAAATTTCAACAAATGAGAGCTTGTTCGAAAGAGTGGGTTGGTGCGTATTTTTCTAGCATTTCTCATTGTGAATTATTTGTTTCCTTTGTTAGATTCTCTGATTTACCGATTTATGTACTACTCAATCATTTGAAAATAAAACATGAAGAATGATTTCTTCCTCTTTTGATTGAACCTCATCATTGAGATCCTTCTATCTCTTCCAATTTGTCTTTCTTTACCTGAACCTTACAAAAATAGTCCCTTGAATTCTCTACCCAATCCATACTAGAATCTACACAAATAACCAGTCAAGAGGGAGAATTAGAAAAGAGAACTCAAAGTAGGTTCAAATTTTCAAAAGGTTTTCATGAGGAGATTTTATGTTCCTTTGCAAGGTGAATCTTTAGAATTGGATCCAAATCACGAGGAAGCTGCAAAATTCTACATTGAAGGTAATTGTACTTGCACAGTTGAAAATCTTAACGCTGCAAATGATACTATTGATGAACTCGACTTTCCTATTGCCTTGAGAAAGGAATTAGATCTTGTACAAAGCATTCTATAGCAAATTTCCTTTCATATTTTAACTTGTCCCCTAGATATAGATTTTTGCAGCTGTTGATTGGGAAGGTTCAGTTGAAGATTCAAAGTCCACCACAAAGTAATGCACAAAAGTATGGGAAACTTGGTGACATGGAGAAGTAAAAAACAATTAGTTGTTGCAAGAAGTAGTGTTGAGGCTGAATATAGAGCAATTGTTCGAGGAGTTTGTAAATTGATCTGGGTAAAAAAGTTACCATTCAAGAACCTGTGAAGCTTTACAGTGATAGAAAGTCAGCCATCAACATAGTGCATAACCCAGTACAACATGACAGGATGGAACATGTAAGAATTGACAAAAACAACAAATCAGAAATGGAAAATGGATTGAGTTTAATGTTGGCAAGTTGGGAATAGCTATATCTTTTTTACCAGCTTGAGGGGGAGTGTTGGATAGGAATCCCAAAATTTATGGGATAATATCATGTCCCATAACTTAAGGGATACTAGTCAACCATCAATGGTCTGTGGTGCCAGGGGAGTGTATTCTTGCGAGGCATATCTGAGCGTGGAGTGGTAGTTTCGTGGCAGACTTGATTGTGGGTGCTGTTTTGTGCATGTGATATTGCTATGGATAGTAACTGCTATAATATTCAGTGGAAAAGTTTAAGGTTTCAGTGGGATTAGCGCAGTAATTCAGAACCACACAGTAATTGCATGGGTTTTAGGTCTCGGCAGGGGCAATGCAGAAATTATGGCACAGGTTTTTGGAATATATGTATCACACTTCATTTTTATTGGCTATGATTACAACCTGCTGGAATGGGTTAGTGGGGGAGTTATGAGCATTTAATGAGTTTGTTTTTCTGTTTAGACACTAGAGTAATTACTCTAGGTAGAAGGTTTTTGGATCCCGTGGTTAGTTAATATTTACATCCATTTTCATGGAATAAACATACACTAACCTATGGTGGCAATTTGTATTTGTCCTTGTAATGTATCTTTGCTCTTAGACTTCGGTACTTCAGGTACCCATAGTAATCTATATATTCATCTTTTGCTGATAAAAAAAACCATTTATTTTCTATACGAATTGTTAATTATTTGTTTACTTTTTAGATTCTCTGTTTTACCTATTTATGTACTGCTCAATCATTTGAATAAAACATGAAGAAGAATGATTTCTTCCTCTTTTGATCATACATATATAATTTAAAAGGAATTCTAAAAAGACATGAAGTTGGCTGGAAATGCATGCATTTTTTAAAATGAGATTAGGAGGCTATAATTTGAGTTATGCATATTTTAACTGATCAAACCTAATGTTGTCAAAAGGTTTAACCACTTGATGCAGTAATCAAAATTAAGTTCATTAGTCATTGCTACAATTTTAAGTTTTGATTTTTGTTTGTCAAATCCATTTTACCCTGGTAAATGGGTTGACAAATTTCATTTACTATTGCCTATTATCAGTAACCAAGTTTTTTTCCCCTTAATTTATGGTTGATTTTTTAAAATTGCTATTTCTTTTAGGTGGCTACAAAGATTGAGTCAAATAAAATTATTGGGAATGCCATCTTATATGAGTGTGTTCAAACAATAATGAGTGTTGAAGATAATGGTGGCTTACGCGTGCTTGCAATCAATATCCTAGGAAGATTCTTGTCGCACAAAGACAACAATATCAGGTACTTTATTGGAAAATAATGTCCGGACTGTTTCTATTTCTATATCAGTTTTTAAGGTAATCATAGTTGTATAGTATCATATATTTTGTAAAGAGAGAGGGAAAAGGTAGAAAGAGAGAGAGGCATATTAGTAAACTGTAATTGTATATCATTGAACTTTTCAATCGATCAATAATACTCCAAAATTAGTCCCCCCCCCAACACACACACGCATATCAAGTCTTGTTTTGATGGCTAGATTAGCGAAATCCTTGTAATGTCTTATACAATTATTACTTTTTAAATCCATGCAACTCCATTACAATTTTGTTTTCTCCAGGCCTTATACTTATTCCCTCCGTTATTTTATTTTATTTTTTAAAATTTTGTAATTTTTTGCTTTTGCTTGTTGTACTTCATTAATGAAGTGAATTGGAATCTTCAAACTTATCCCTTCAGATATGTGGGATTGAACATGCTGATGAAGGCTGTAACTGTTGATGCTCAGGCAGTGCAGAGGCATCGTGCAACAATTCTGGAATGTCTAAAGGTATTAATTGAGCAGTCTTTCTTCCTATTTCTTATAATGGAGAGACTCAGCTTTGTTTTACAATGTGAAAAGTTAGTGACTTAACTTTTTGGTTTAGGATTCTGATGCTTCAATTCGGAAAAGAGCTCTTGAACTTGTTTGTATTCTGGTGAATGAAACTAATGTGAAGGCCTTAACAAAAGAGCTAGTAGAATATCTGGAAGTCAGTGATCCAGATTTCAGGGCAGACCTTACTGCCAAAATTTGCTCAATAGTTTCAAAGTGAGTCATAGAGGTTCACAATAGTATTCCTTTTTGAGTGAACATGTGTTATTTTTATCATTGGTATTCTTCTTCATGCCTTTTGGGGGTAGGGTTAGCCACTAGAGTTGCCAGTATATTAGAATTTAGGTGTTTAATATTTCTATTTTTTTTGTCACCATGAAATGATTTCTTGGGGCATTCATGACATGCCATTATTATAAGAGGTTTTTTTTTTTTTTTTTTTTTTTTATAGTGTTATAAGATGGTTTGATTTGTGGAACAGGTTTTATATTGTTAATGATTGATTAATTTTAGAAACCTCAACTGTTTTTTATCACGGGTAACACTTATAGTACTAAGCATCTTGTCTGACCTTGCAATTTTATCACTGAATATTGTAGTCCTTTCTTCACCCAGTTTCTTTTCTCTGGTACAAAAAATGCCATCCGGTAGATTTTACATAGGCCTCATATCTGTTACCCTTTATCAGTTTAGAAGTAGTAGCTAGTGTTTTATTTTTCCCCACATCTATAAATGTATTTGGTTTATAACATTTACTTATTTGTGCTTCAGGTTTTCCCCAGAGAAGATCTGGTACATTGATCAAATGCTGAAGGTTCTGTCTGAGGTATAAATATAAGAAACAAGTGATTTAAAATCTCCATGGTGGAAAAACTGACCCATGCTAGTTTTTTAGGGTATTATTTAGTGATCTGCCTCGTGTATGATAGTTCAGTTTTTTTCTCATCTCTACAATTGACATGCTACATTCCAAGAAAAATGATTACTATGACAGCTTATTATATTTTTTCCACATGCATTTATAGCATTTTATGATCATTTTATGCTTTTATGTCTATTTATCACTTTATGTTTGCTCAAAGACCACGCCGCACTGCTGCTTCTATGCATTAGAATCATCACCAAATAAATTTTTTGTGATTACTATTCTGATGCTTGTGTTGTGCACATTAACTATTAGATCCCTTTTATTTGGTTACAAATTAAGGGCAAGTATTGATCTCTATGCTATGCTAGTAGGCTGGGAACTTTGTAAAAGATGAAGTATGGCATGCCTTAATTGTTGTGATAAGCAATGCTTCTGAGCTTCATGGATATACAGTAAGAGCATTATACAAGGCATTTAAGATGTCAGCTGAACAGGTGCTCTTTTCTGCTTTGACAAAATCTGTTCATGCTGTTGATTTTCTCTTACTGCCATTAATGTAATATCATTGACGAATATTTTTCATCAGGAAACTCTTGTTCGCGTTGCAGTTTGGTGCATCGGAGAGTATGGTGACATCTTAATCAATAATGCTGGAATGCTTGATGTAGAAGATCCAGTAACTGTGAGTGAATGGTTTCTTCTTGAAAGTTTATGCATAATATATACTGTTGCTTAAGCTCCATGAAAATGATAAATTCATTTGACCCTAAGCAATAATTTATTAAGTTGATGTACATGTTGGTACTAGAAACTAATCGTAAAAGATATTTTATTAGCTTTTTAAAATAAATGAAAAAAAAAAGAGTTCTAACAGTACCCTTTCTATGAGCCTTCTTTTTGTATAGCTACTATTTAGATGATGGATATTGATATAAATAAAGGCAGCCTGGTGCTATAAAGCCACTGCTATATTATGCGGGTCTAGAGCAGGCAGCCTTACCTTGCATTTGCAAGAGGTTGATTCCGCAAGTTAATCATGTGACCTCTTTGTCTCTTGTACTGGTGCCATGAAGCATATATAAATATATAATCGATCAGTCTCAGCACTGCTTGCTCACTGTTGAATGAATTATTCTCCTATATTGTAAAGAAGGAAATAAGGGAATACTAAAATTTGTTTTACATGATTTGTTGGTATCTTTAACATAATCTCTGACAGATACTGCTCCATGTTGGATTGCTAATTTGCAGAAATCTGGGCATGATAAGTACTATACACTAAAACCATAAAATTTAGCTCCTGGCTTGCTCGTTTCTGTTATAATTCGTCTTGCTTAGTTGGATTGTTTTATAAGGAGTAATTTATCAAAAACTAATTATCCCAAAATCTTCTTAAGCTTTTGTAAAAGTTGGTTCATGATATGGTGTCAAACCTTTAATTCATCCTTGCTGCCCCCATTTTTATTATAAAAAATTGAATTTCAGCACAAAGTAGGTAGGCTTTTGCATTATTTGCGCTTGAAGCTTTGGGATAATTGGTTCATGGCATATCAAGCCAATAACCAATTGCATCTATTTTTCTCTCACAACATGGTATCAAAGTGGTACCATCCTCCATGACCTGTCCTATCACTATTCTACGTCGGGTTCCCAAAAATTGGAACTTTAATTAGTCACTTCTTTCCTTGAGTCTCATCTTTTTAGCATGACTTTCACCACTTCCTGCTGCCGCTTCAAAATTTTCTAGCAACTACTTTGCCAACTAAGCCTGCCAGTCCTATATCTGACCCGGCTTTCAAGTTTTGGAGTGCGGTTCCTCCTCTTCTTGCATTAACAACACTTTTTCTCTCCTTTCCCAACACATTACGATGTCTTTCTAGCCACTTCTTCCCATTGATGATCATTCTGGTGGTGACTCTTTTCCCACAAATGAATCATATTAGCGATAACTTCTTTCCTTCCAATGATCATTTTGGTGGTGACTCTTTCCCATAGATGAATCATATTAGTGGTGACTTCTTTTCTGTCAACGATCATTTCAATGGTGACTTATGTTGGTTATGAATCACACTAGCCTAGCTCTCTATCCAAGATGCTCTGGCCTCAACCTTTTTCGTAGGTGCACTGGCCTTGTCATCATCCCAGATGCACTGGTCTCATCTCTGTCCCAGAAGCACTTGTCGGACTTAGTTTCAAGTATAAGTATTTTTGTGTCTCCAATATTATTGTTTGAAGCTTCCAAATGTGGTTTTGAGGTTGGACCTTGCTTTGATTGATTGCTACCTAACAAATTTCTCTAGAGGTGATGATCATTCTAGTTATGTGGGTAAGCTTTCTTTCTATCAATTCTCTTTGGCTTCTCTAACATCATTGAGTTGCCTTTCAACTGTTGGAAAATCTTGTAACATCTCTTGCATCTGTTTTCCTTTCTTTCAACTGTTGAATTTCAGCACAAAGTAGGTAGGCTTGTGCATTATCTGCGCTTGAAACTTTGCGATAGTTGGTTCATGAAATCTGAGCCAATAATCAATTGCCCTGTGTCTTTTCCTTTCTTCGTGAAAGAGATGTAGCATAGTTTAACAACGATTGGACTATTGGCTATTGATGCATCTAACACAATCTACTTGTAATGTATAATGTAGCATTTAGGAAAATCTACAAAATCAATCTTCCATTACATTATTTTTAGATTTTTTTAGATGTCTTTTATCCTTAATTTGTTTCATGCAAGCAGGTGTCCGAGTCAGATGTTGTGGATGTCGTAGAGATTGCTCTAAAATGCCATGCATCGGATCTTACCACGAAAGCAATGGCTTTGGTTGCCCTATTAAAGCTGTCTTCACGGTTTCCTTCTTGTTCAGAGTATGTATGTTTTTTCATTTGTTATACTTATCTATTACTATTGAGAAAAGCTCAAGTCTCACATCGACTAGTGATAAAGATACAATAGAGAATGGATAATTGGGAGACAACCCTCACCCCTATGAGCTAGCTTTTAGGATTGAGTTAGGCCTAAACTCACATCCTAAGATAGTAATATGGTATTAGAGGCTATCCTAGATCTATTAAAAGGTCACCCACCATATTATCAACGCATCAAGCCTAGAAGTGCTTGGGCGTGAGGGGGTGTATTGAGAAAAACTCAAGTCCTACATTAGCTAGAGATAAAGATACAATAGAGAATATATAATTGGGAGACAACCCTCACCCTATGAGCTAGCTTTTGGGGTTGAGTTAGGCCCAAACCTACATTCTAATAATTACATTAAACCTTAAAATGTATTATTTCTTTTTTCCTGCCTTTGCTTTTGAGGAATGTAATATTCTAGTATAGTCCAGCTGATCCAGCTCAAAATAGTTTAAAACACTAATATGACATTCAATCCCTTGTGCATGTGTATTCATCTCTAACAAATCATGGGATCTTTTTCATCCATGTCTCTTCCGCCCTTTACACACCAAATACTTGTGTACCTATGATAAGCTCATATCCTTATTGTATTTGTACATTTGACTTGAAAGCATTCTCTTTTCATTCAATATGTAGGAGAATCAGGGAAATAATTGTTCAGTGCAAAGGGAACCTTGTATTAGAATTGCAGCAAAGATCCATAGAATTCAATTTGATTATTGCAAAGCATCAAAATATTAGGTGAGGTAACCAATATGCATATTATATTATATGAAAAGCTTAAATATGCTCTTAAGAGGAATCCCATAAAGAGAAAATATTCATTGTCATGCAGGCCTACACTTGTAGAGAGGATGCCAGTTTTGGATGAGGTGACTTTCATTGCTAGGAGGGCTGGATCTTTTCCAGGTGCAGGTTTAACATCGACAGGATCTTCAGTTGGCCTTTCAAATGGAGTAGCCAAACCTGTGGCTCCTATTGTAGACCTTCTTGATATGAATTCAGATGATGCTCCTGCACCAAGCTCTTCTGGTGGTGATTTTCTTCAGGACCTTCTTGGTGTTGATCTGTCACTGGCATCACAACAATCTGGTTAGTGTTTGTGGTGTATCTTATATATTATCATAATGCTTCTACAAATGAATTGTTTGTATCTAATAATTGCCATTGTTTTTCATTTCATAAATAAAAGGTAAGTAGCTCTATTTTTGAAGATCAATTTTATTTTTTGAAGATCAATATTATCATAATGCTTCTACAAACGAATTGTTTGTATCTAATAATTGCCATTGTTTTTCATTTCATAAATAAAAAGGTAAGTAGCTCTATTTTTGAAGATCAATTTTATTTTTTGAATCACGTAGTCTATGGCTAAATCAATACAGATTTGACAAAGATTTTTCAGATAGAAAAAAAAACTTTTTTGGGAGGAGCTGAAGAGTAAAGAAAGATGATAAGACATCCTTACAAGAAAATTACAAAAGAAAACATCTAGAACCTAATATATTGAGTCATGTAACAGGGCATTCCAATCTCTTTGCACGTCTAACAAAGAAACATCCCTATAACGACCATGAGCAGTTCAGCATAGGAAAGATTAAAAAAACATATCCCAAATGTTGTCTATATATGAAAAACTTCCCTTGAAATTTTTTGGCATTCCTTTCCAGTTTTAAAGACATCAGAGCACTGCCACTGAATCTTAGCTTTACGAAAGCCAAAAGAAACTAGCAGTTGTAGGTTTTACAAAATTTAGATTGTGATTGTTCAGTTTTAGAAATATTACGAAAAGAATTACTATTTCATGGGTTTAGTTACATTAGTTAGAAGTAATTGTAAAGTACAAATTGAAATATCCAAGGGAGCTTGCTTTTCCATTGGAAAAATCAAGACACGGTAGCATTTAGACACATGCATTTTGTGTTTTTATCTTGGATTTTTCCGTGGAAGAAGCGTGCAAATTATTTACTTTCCTTTGTGGTGAATAGTTCAATCTAATATATTCATATCTTGTTTGACGTTTACTTTGCATTTTTAGATGCCAGTCAACCTTCAAGAAATGGTACTGATGTTCTTTTGGATCTATTATCTATTGGATCGGCTTCTGCACCTATTGAATCACCTGCACAGAGCAACTCATCTACAATTGACATATTGTCCCCCAAACAAAGTAAAAAGGCACCAATTTCACCATTAGATGATCTATCATCACTTTCACTTTCTTCAAGAGCAACATCAAATGCTGGAGCTGCTCCCATGATGGATTTATTAGATGGATTTGCCCCAGGCCCACCAACAGAAGGTAAGCTTTGTTTAGAAAGTAGTTGATTTATAGTTTTATACCTAGTCTAAGTACTAATTCCCCCTCTTCTCTTGTTTCGAATAGAAAACAATGAACTAGTTTATCCATCTATAACTGCATTTGAGAGTAGCTCCTTGAGGTTGGTGTTCAATTTCTCAAAACAGCCAGGAAACTTGCAAACAACAAATATTCAGGCCTCCTTTACAAATTTGACCTCAAATGTATATACAGAGTTTACTTTTCAGGCAGCAGTTCCAAAGGTATGCCACTTGGTATGCTGTTGAGTGAGAGCTTTCTAACTGTATTGTTAAGATCATCATAATTGGGTGTTTAACATATAAATTTTGTCTAATGCTTTCAGTAGTATCTGTTGAAAATCAGGATACAATATTTACATTTAACGTACTATCTTTTTTCCTATTTATAAGACCCAATTACCTAATTTACCAAGATTAAGAAAAGTAGTTAATTTAGTTGATAGTAATAAATTTGTCCTAAATTTATATACTTTTTCAAAAATACCATTGTCATTAATGTTTCCCTCTCTTCTAAATGAATGTTAATATAATGTCTCTCTTATTTAATTAGGGGTATTTATGGTCTAAAAATAATTAATGCATGAGATAATATGGATTGAGTCTTATATAAAGAAACAAACAAGTTTAAAAGTTGGGTCATATAAAAAGGAATAGAGGTAGTATTATGATTTATAGGCAACAAAATCATTGAAGGCTACAAAATCATTGATTTAGAGGAATCAATATCTCCTATAATTATTTGTAATTGAAGGCTCCATGCTTTCTGATTGCTATGGAAAAATGTCTTTTCATTCCTCTGTATGAGACAACACTCGGTAACTAGTAGAACTTCACAACATAAAGAAACCAGAGCTTGAGGCTGCTACTTCTCTTAAGGGAAGAGTTCTAGACTTCTAGCAAGTAGCAAAAAAATGTGTCTCTGACTTTCAGTAATTGAATGATTTCCTATATATTAGTTATGTATTTAGTTGTTTCAACTTTCGGATGCTAAATATTTACATTTTGCAAATCATGGTTATCTTATTTATCATCTACTTTTTACTTACTTTGATTTTTTAATTTTCAGTTTCTTCAGTTGAACTTAGATCCAGCTAGCGGCAATACTCTCCCTGCTAGTGGAAAGGGGTCCGTCACACAAAATATGAAAGTTACTAATAGCCAACACGGAAAGGTAGATTTTCCTTCCGTGCTACGTAAATTTTGTGCTCTATCATGTACCTTATGATTTTATGACGGCTAGCAATTATTCTATTTCAGAAATCTCTTGTCATGCGCATAAAGATAGCATACAAGATAAATGGCAAAGAGACACAAGAAGAAGGACAAATCAATAATTTTCCTCGTGATTTATGAGGCCAGTTGGTCAGTGGTCTATCTGGTTATGCACAAAGCCTATATATTTTCCGCACTTTATAATCACTTGTTAAATATTCATGATCCATTCTTTCACATGAGGTCTCAGTATGGTTCATGCATTTAACCGGGTCACTTTTTGGAACAAAGTTGTCTATTCGGTGGCTTCACATCTTCACTATAGAATTTTTTTCCCTCTTAGATTGTTTATGTAACCATTAGTACAAATTATACCTGTATGAAAATGTCGTAACCAATTTTTTCTTTTCAAGGCATAAAATATTGTATCACGCTTAGTTCTTTAGGTGCTTACTGTTTTGCTTAAGTGTTGCATGCAGTTTGATATCTTATACTGATTTTAGATAATAGTCATATCTGTTTATCTATCTGTTGTCATATATAAAAGATAAAACACGGGTTGCAACTTTAATATCTAGTATAAAAGTCGAAGTGTGGCTTGTGGTGTTGACATCTCAATAATTAATTTAGATTATTTTAGTGTTCCATTTAGTAAATAATTAATTTAGATTATTTTAGTGTTCCATTTAGTAAAGTAAAAAATATATGGATAGAGAGTTTACCTATTGATGTAGGGGTGCTCTTTTTATAAGTCTCAATGCAGTTGAGTCACAACCTTGATATGAGAGTTCACCTAGAAAGTAAATCTAATGTGACATGAAAGCTCCTTAACCCTTGAATATTTTGAGATTTCTTGGCATGGGTGACATACGTATATAATTTAGATTCTTTGCGATGGGGTATAATTGGGATGTAGGGCAGGTGGATTTTATCATGCCGAGCCTGGAAAAGTGCCCTCAAGTGTGACAAGGCGAGAAGCATTCGGGTTATTCTTCATACTCAACATATTTAATTTTTTTTTGACTTTATCCTGTTTTACTTCTTCGTTCTAATCAATTGAACTAATAGGTTAATTATGTTTAAAAAATTAATGTTATTATATATAACACTAAAATTTCTATTATATATTTAATACACATAAATTTAAATAATAAATTTTGTAATAATTAATTTTGATATAATAATATTTTTTTACATATATAAATTTTTATATGTTTCTGTTGCATCGAATTGGATGTGCAGAGGAATATGCAACATAAATATGATTCTGTTATATAAGTATGTAGTTAAATCATGTTTTTTTTTTCTTTCTCACGTATCATAATGAAAATATGATTTTGTTACGTATGTATGCAATATAATCATGTCTCCGTTGTAATGTTTGATTGACAACATGCCATTTCATTACAAAAAAGCATTTGAATCATAATACAATAACAACGGCCAAAATGTGTGACAACTGACAAGCTTCAAGCTTCGTAATCTAACATTAGAGGAATAGTAATTGAGTTATAACCAAGGTTTTTGAAATTGAATCAGTTACTGAACCAATGAAGATATTGATTCAAGGTTCAATAGTTCAAGTTGAATTATTTTTATATTTTTTTAATGTTATATAATATTTATTGATAAAAAATAATAATAGTAGACAAAATAATTGATACATATGTGAAATATTTAAATATGCATTTTTATTTATCTTAAAAAAATTGGTTTAAATAAAAACTTGAAAAATTAAGATCGGTTCAATACTAGTTCTCTGTGTTGGTACAATTCTGATTTGAACCAATTTGATCGGTTCTTTATCGGTTTCCACCTGTTTTGAAATGTCCCATTTTTAAGAGTATCTAGACCAATCACCAGACTAGTTCCGGGTTGAATCGGTCAGTCCGGTCTAATCTTGAAAACATTAGTTATAACATCCCTAAAATCAATACACATAACATGAAGAGGTAATAACAAGTACATTAATTAATATAAAATTAATTAATTAAACTGAATCTTTAGAAATGTCTACTACATACTGAGATCCTCTAATTAAATGAAATAATATTAAGTTAAATTCTTGTATGTGTTGTAGGTACATCTTTGCCATGAACGAACTTCAATAATGTAACATTTTCTTCATTGTGGTGCAATAAAAAGCAAAGGATTATTATCCATTAAAAAACTATATTATCATTAAAAAAGGATAGAGTTGAATCTCTGAGCAAATTTACATGCTTACAATACTAAATGGTCTTTGGTGTATTTAAGATCACAATTCAAGAATATTCAAGGTTACTATTTGAGTCAACCCAATGTCAATGTAACTATACTTGCAATCATAATTTGAGCCTTTCAATGTTGGAGGGTAGATGTGGAGACACTGAAGACTCAGGAAGTGTTGGTAACAGGAGTGTTTAGTCTAGTTTAGTCTAACAATATAACACATTCAAAAGATAATAAACTAGATAAAACATGTGTGTGATAGAATATAAATGTCAATGTAAGCATACTTCCAATAATAATTTGAGCCTTTCGATGTTGGAGGATAGATGTGGAGACATTGAAGACTCAGTGGGTGTTTGTAACAGGAGTGTTTAGTCTAGTTTAGTCTAACAATACAACACATTTAAAAGATACTACACTAGATAAAACGTGTGTGTGGTTGAATATAAACTAATTATGGGCATGTGCTTTGCACAATGCAATGCAAGAGAGAAAAAGAGAGAAGGTAAATTGGAAAATAGAAATGAAAAAAAATGGTGGGCCCAAATATAATGTGGCCATGACATGTGGCGGTGGCTGGATGTTTTTAATACAAGTATAGATTATGTCTAACGCCGCCTCAAAATAAGACCTATAAGATGCAACGTGGATTGCTCTGCCTCTGAAGCCACATTGATCTTGTTTTGGGTAGAGGACCTTTCAAAGGGTCTCATTATCCTACTAGGTAACAAGACCTTGGTTCTTAACCTTTTTCGGGGCCTCAGATTAGCTATGATAAAGACTTTGACACTGTTGTGATGGTACACCTAAATGGTTGCAGAGGTTAGAACCCATTTTCAAACAATAAAAAATTAATATAAACAATCGAATTTAGTGCTTAACAAATACACATAGAAACAAAGAAAAATGTAACTTTCTCGCTTCTAATAGGACTTATGATGACCTTTCCATTAGCGTCCCTTCGAATCTGCCTCTAATAAAAATGAATTTCAAAAGACTGCATTTAACATTGATGAAGCTAAGTTTTTTACTCTAAAAATCACATTTCTTATAGTATTCAAGGTCAATGATTTTGGAACTAAATAGTACATTTCAACATCTTATTTAAAAAATAACGTTATTTATTAGATTAAGATGATTTTTTTGTCCTGAATTTAAGATCACGGTGTTTCTAGATCCAGATCCATTATGCTAGAGACTAATCTCATTCGAAATATGTGGTCATCACTAGTTCAAGAGATTCAAGTCTGTAAATTATATTTTATTGTAATCTTTTTTTTATAGTAATTTGCACTTTGCGTTAACAATTAGGTAATCCGACCACAGAACCAACAGATGATGCTATAAATTTCATTGAGGCGCCAGTTGTTGGATTTAAATTCATCTACAGATCTTAGGAAAACAATGAATATATTACATGATTATTATCACTACTAATGGTGTTATTAGCTGGCAGATAGGTAAGAACATTAAGGTTGCTGGTTAGGTCTAAAAGTACAGTAATATAGTTGTATACTTGTATATTTAATTCTCTTTAAACTAGTAGGTACCATTGTGTGTAAGTTTTTCAATGAATTTGATATATAATTATATATATTCATTAACGATAATGTACATTTAATTATTATTTTCCATAAATTAATAAAGAAAATTACCCCTCCAATTTTTTTAATAAGAATAAATTAGTATATTTTTTTGTCCTAATTACAACGAATATAATTTTTTTCAATGTATTAATTAATAATTTTATTTGATACTCTTTATTTATTATTTATTGTAAAGTCTATTAACAAGACACTTACTAGTATATTAGAGTTAGATTGATTTTTATTGTATGCTTTAGTTTAAAATATAGTGCAATAATTTTGATTTACTTTTACTGTACAAGAAATGCTGACAACATATGTTTTTTTTTTTAAAAAAAAATAACAATAGTAGTTAATTTGTTAATTTTTTTATGAGAATGATTTGAATTCACCATCTCTCATTTTATTCCTCTCAACCATAAAGTTAATTTTATAATTTCTACCGATAATACTTTCTAACACATTATTTTAAATATATTATTTACTATTAGTTAAAATTTATTAAAAATTATAAATTTTAGTGTGAGACTCACTTCTTATTTAGTGACTCTTTCTAATTTTATAGATTTAAATAATTTATTTAATAATAAGATATGGATAATGATATCCATACATCCCAAATTTAGAATGTATGGGTAAAAGGAAGAGAGAGATATAGAGAGTAGAAAAAAAAAAGAAGGGAGAAAGTATATGTTATTCCATTTAATCTCAAATATAAATAATAAAAGTTTGTTATTATTTTTTATTTGTCTTAAATATAAGAAAATCTTAATTACTTATGTCTTATTTAATAAAAAATTTTCCAAAATACTTTTCATTTAATAAAACGAAGACTTTTTTTTTATGTTTGATATCAAGTTTCAATAAATGATAGTTTAGAAAAAATATTTATTTTTTAATTACAAATAACACAATTTAATAAAGTTAATTAATATTGTTAATAAATATAAGATGTATTTTTTTTTTTAAAATCGAGACTAGAAGGAGTAACACTCTTCAACCTTCAGTTAAATTACATACATATACAGGATAAGATATTATAATTTTTTGTTGTCATCCAATATCACTCAACTACCCTTTGATTTATGTGTATCAAACACCAACTCGTTGCTCTTCTCATTCGCTCCACCGTAGACCCACCTCAAACTCTGCAAATATTATTCTTTCAATGAATCGATTTGAGAGAGACCACTAACATTGGCTTATTGTGACTTGGTTTAACAAGGATAACAAAACAAAATTGGAGTCTCTGTCTTGCAAAGTTGGTATCTTCTCTATATGAGACTGAGATTTAGCAAAGCCAACAACCCATGTTAAACTAAGTTTTTTTTTTATTAGTTAATTTTCATAATTATATATAATTTTGTTTTCTTGAATCTTGATTTGGGGTTCTTTAGTCGGTGACCAGCTAACAAATATGGCCCATTATATGTCAATGATGACATAGTGGAAAACCTTCCAATTTTCTTGTAGGGCCCAGCATCAAGGTCTATTAATTTGTTGCCTTCAAAGGGGTTGACAAAAGTGCAAGAAAACAATTTTTAGGGTTTGTCTGAAAAACACGAAGCATTTCTATATCTACTCCTGTTTTCTTCTTCTTATAACATGTATTATTTTCCTGAGAAAAATAAATTTTACTATCTATAAGAAATCAGGTTTTCTTTCATAAAGAAGCCATAAAGACTAATGCCTTTGGTTCTGCATGGAAAGACACATTTGACGTAATTTTCTGTGTCTCTGTAGAATCAATTATATTTTAGATATTTTAGATTTATAATGAATAATTTAAATTACAATATAAAATTATTTTTAATCATTGGTAAATTATTTTATAAACTATTGAAATTCAATTTAAAGACAATGATAAAAGAGGTTAGATTTGAAAGAGATAGATAATTAAGAAGATCAAAATACTAATAATAAAGATAAAAGAATGATAATCTGATATAATTGAAAGATAAAGTATTCTTGCTAATTACGGGATGGCATGTAAAATGCACATCCAAATAAAGAAAGAGGGTGTGTGAAATGAATATTTCAAACTAGAAAAGAAGAACATTTAGAATGTCTAATTGAGAGTGAGGAGAATAAAAGTCTCATTTTTTAAAATTAGTATTCTAATTTATAATATAAGAGTATATTTTCTATTTCTACATTATTATTATTAATATGAAATGTTACCAAAGGCTACTTTTCTTTTTTGTTACACAACAATTCCACTGAGGTTTAAATCTAGGACTTCATACAGATCCAAGTGGTTTTACCAAAGGCTACTAAATAGAGAATTTTAAATTATATAAAAGACTATTTAAGATTAATTAAAAATATTATTTTTGTTGTATCATGCATAAATTAATTTTTTCTTCTTCTTTTTGGACATACAATGGCAACAGTGAGAATCAAATCTAAGATCTCATGCATCAACTCCAAACCCACCATTAGGTCAATCCTATGGGTACACACCTGAGATTTCTTTTATTATATCATAGTATGTCAATTATCTTATTGATATATCTAATACTAGAATTTTAACCTATGCAATGCATAAGATAAATGCTTATTTTATATAATTAAAATTTATAATAATAAATATATATATATATATATATATTATAATTAAAATTTATAATAAATAAATATCTTTTAATCTATAAATTATAAGAAAAGAAAGAAGTAGTCCTATTCAAAAACGATAAATAATATATATTATAATACAATGTTATTTTTAACTATTTGATCATTTTTGGCGGTTAAGAATGTATAAATAAAGATAAAAGGGGAATAGTTTGGGATAGTTGTGAAATGATTTTTTTGAGTTGTTAAATAAAAATTAAATTTAAAATTAAAATTATGAACTATATTTAAAGGTATAAAAATAAAATAGATTGCAGTAAAAAAATAAAATAAAATATGCAATATATGAGATTCGAATAACAAATGTATAGTACAATTCACATGAAAGTTCATAAGATACACAGTCATATAATTAATAATATATTTTTTAAAAGGATAATTATAATGTTTTGATAATCATTAGTTTTTTGAAATAATTAAATTTCAATCAAGAAAAAAAATCTTTAAATAAAACTACTAAATCCTTGAATTTGAAGGCTTTGCCCATCTTAAATTACACATTGACTCCCACCTAAAATTGATGATAAAAAAAAAAAAAAACTTCTGTTATATACTCTTCTATAGATATCACATTTAGGCTATTTTCATTGTGCCCACCACACTTTTTCATACATTATGTTTTTTCGTTTAATTTTGCCACCTGTACTTGATACCAGATAATATAGTATCCACATTATGCACAGACTTAAATCAAATCAAATTTATGGGATCATTTGGTAGCATAGTGAAATCTGATTCAGTTCGATCGGTCAAACTAGTTCAATCAAAATTTAATGGCCTAATCGAACCAATTTTACTATTGGATTGATCACACAATTGATCTGACATGATCCAACCAAATCTGTCCAGTTAAATACCATATCTTGGTTGGTTGGATTAGTAAAACTTGGTCGATTTTACAAAAATTAAAAAAAATAAAATGAATCACCTCTATAACATTATTTTGATGTCTCATTATTATCAATTGTTATTTTGGAGTATGAATAAATTTTTCTTACTCAAATAATGTTAGTTATATACTTATATATAATAGATACATATATAATTTTGAGTTCTGAATTAAAATCGGATCAATTATTCACATATACCACTAACTTACTAACCCACTACTTCAACCACATGAATGAGAGCATCAGATTATACAATTATGTTTGGTAGCATTATTCTTTATGATTTCTTGCCATAAATATTTTACTTCATTAAGTTTCTAACTTCTTTGAAGTTTCTCGTGAAGACTAGTTAAAAAAACTACATGATTAGATTTAAACAATTGTAACTTTCAACGACTAAGACAAAAATCAATAACAAAAATCAATAACAATTATAACTAGTAAATTTGATAATCGAAATACGTACGAGGAACATGTTGTATGACAGCACTAGAAAAATTCCAAAAGACAAATGTGGAATAATTAAATTTGGAGCACTAACGAGAAAATTCTAATAATGTCTGAACTCTGTTAAGTCCTGACGAGAAAATGTCTCCACCTCACTTTTCACCCATCTTGTCATCTTAGCAATCAAAAGCTATGCGAGAGAAAAAGATTGGAATTCTTTGTTGTTTCTTTTGCTTCTTAACCCTTAGGTTTAATTAAAGCAAATTCCAGAGAAAACCAAAGCATCCAAAAAGCAACACCCAATTTTGACTTCACTATTAATCTTCCTACTCATTGCAAGAAATTGGTAATAAAGACCACTTTTGTCACACTAATATAATAATGGCCCACATTCAAAAATAATTTTTTGGAATATGAAATCATCATCTTCTGTCATTGTGATTTTTCCAACTACTCTCTTTTCCACATAAACTCTTCCAAGTGTTGCTTTCCTAGAACTTCACAACTAAAACAGATGGTAGATTTCTGATAATCTTCATGGAAAGTTACAAGTAAAGGGTAAACAAACATATACACCAGACTCCAGAAATGAAATTTGTATAAAAGGAATGCCTTTCCTTACACACACTCAATAATTCTTATTTAAAGGGTAATGCTTGATTTAATGCTTAAGGCATAATTTACAAGTATTATCAATAAAAACGTAAAATCAAAAGTATGAAAATTAAAAAAAAATGAAAAAGCAGGAGATCAAATGAGGACTCACTGAAAACAAACATGTAACTATGTAAGTATCCCAAAATACAAAATACTGAGTTGCTTCATGCACCTTGAGCTCTATGCATCCATGGCAAAGCTGCAGTGACATTAGAACCACCCAAATGGTTTTCTTGTGAAATTGAAACCTTGTCCTTCTTAGACCATTGCCAGATCTTGGAAACAGAAAAACTTTCACCTTTCCTTGCAATGTTGATTTTTTTTCCCTCAACATCATCAGTGGAGGAATTTCCATAATTGACCAATCTCCCTTTCAATTGTCTCATACTGTCACCATTAACACCTCCACCATCACCTCTATTGGGGCACAAAGCCACTTGCAAATCTGAATCAGCAACCACATACTGGAAGGACCCCATTGAGTAGCATCTCCTAACATCCAAATTACTTGTACTACTCTCACCTCTACCTCCTGATCTTTCCACCCCTTCTACAATATTTGAGCTTCTAAACTTCCCTAGCCTTACAGAAAACACCCTTTTCCCACTCATTATGTGGTTTTCTGCATGTTTATTAACACAACTACCCTCACCAGCAACACTTCCTGAAACCCCATCTTCTTCCCTCACACCCTCAAGGTCATAAACTGGGTTTTCAAAGGCAAAGCCTGGATCATAAAGACTCCCTCTACAGAGAGGACATGTTGAATTTGACAGCAGCCATGTGTCTATGCAATCAATGTGGAAAGCATGGTTGCAAAGTGGCAGAAGCCTCAGCATGTCTTGTTCTGAGAACTGGCAAAGGCACACTGCACAATCAAATGGCTCCTTCAAACCTATGATGTCTTTGTAGAGGAAAACTGGAAGGGCATCCATGAAGGCCTGATCTAGGCCGGAGTCATGGAGATTGAAGAGCTGTTGTAATTGCCTCTGGTAAGGATCGTTAGATTCAGACATGTCATTAGGGTACCTATTGGACTGGGAAATTGATGATGATGAAGAGGGTCTGTGCCTTATGAGGAATCTAACTAGCAAGTGAAGGAGGCCAGAGATGAAGAACACAATTGCTAGAATTACAAAGATGAAAACAACTGCAGGGCTTATTCTAGTGCCAGATGAAGAATCTAGAGGAGGAGGAGGGGCTAGTTGTTTCTTGTAGGCAGAACTATAAGGCAATGATTCAGAAGAAGAAGAACAAATACTAGTGGGATTGTTGATAGCATCAGTACTATGGCAGATTTGAGAGTGAACCCAATTCATTTCAGAATAATGTGTCTCAGTGTGAGGTTAAGCACAGAAGAGACACTGATAAGTATGCCTATTTTGCTAGAACAAAGTTAGTGTCTTTGCCTCTTTTGGGATTGAACCCAACTCACACATTGTGTGGAAAGCAATCAACATACACATCAACCTTGAACTCCATAAAGGACAAAAAAAAAAAAAGAGTGGCACCTAGGGGAAGTGAAAGAGGAAACAGATAAAATAAAAATTAAGAACAACCTTACACAAATTTATGTTGCTCTTTGAAGACCAGAAAGTGTAGCAGTTACAGAGGGAGAAACATGCTAAAGGAATTTTAAGGTTGCAGTTGACCCACCTCAAGTGTTGGAGCCATTCTCAAGTTGTTATTTTTCTACCTGGGACAGTTCTCTTCTGTCTGTAAAATGAACGGAAAACGGAGTCACACTTCCAAAACAAACCCAAGGTGTTTTGGTTTTGGATCCATAGGGTGAAAAGTAGATACTTGATAGATCTAGGAATATTACTTAACTCACCACATATTTTTTTGGTGCACCCCATAAACATAATATTTCCCTTTTACTCTTCTTTTTCCTCTCTCCCACCACCTTTGTCATGGCTACCATCACCGCTCACCTCATAATTACTACAAGCCAAGATCACACGACCCTTCTTTCACCACTCCACCTCAAATCCATTCCCTCTTTCGTGCATGACTATGACATTATCATCCACAACTTCACCTCAAGCCAAAACACATTTGTGATGTATTACAAATTGATTAATTCATAATGTATTTTTTGTATTATGAATTGACCAATTCTTAAGACAAAAGAATACATTACAAATTGGTCACTTTGTAATACATTATTTTTTGCATTAGGGATCGACCAATCCATAATAGTCATTGGTGGTGAGTGCAACAAACCTCCCATTCCATTTCTCTTTAGCGCAATGCACATTCCCCTACCCGAACCTTCTTCCTTGCAAACACTCCAAACTCAACAACCTTCCTGAACCTTCTTCCCCCTCACTCCACCAACCCTTCCTCCTGAAGCTTCTCGAACCTTCCACCCCGCAACAACACCCTCCTTCCTCTTCCAAATCGAGACTGTCGAACACACCGCCAAACCTTCAGATTATTCCCAACATCACCAGTACACAATGTTGAATGAATTGAGCCGTTAAAGTTATTGAAGCTTAGATCCAACGACTCCAAAGTGTAGAGCGATTCACGGAGAGGGTCGAGGAAGCCGTTGAAAACCTCAGTGAGCTCCTTGAGGCTGGTCATTTGCATGAGAACATCCATCGACAATGCGTCGTAGAAGAGGTTGTTGAAGATGTCGAAGGACTAGAGGGAGGTGCACACGTTGGTGAGGTTGTTGGAGGAGAGTGGACCAAAGGTCTGAGAGGGAGGAATCTGGCCATGGAAGCCGGTGTTGTAGCCGTCGGAGAAGGGAGCGAGGGAGAGAGGAAGCTTGGATGAACAAGGGTAAGATGAAGACTTTACAAAATTTGGAGGGTACACCAAATAAAAATAGGGTGCACTAAGTAATTGGGTATATCTAGTTGCATTGAATAATTGTTCTTTGGTCTTTATCCAATTCTTGAGTTACTTTCTTTATGACCAAAGAATTTTGGTGCATCGAGTCTACATTATCGTTGGATAAAACTTAGAAAAGTTGTGGGGACTACTATTTGCAGTACCATTACTGTTATTGGCACTACCCATGTGGGCTTCAATCTTTTTCCCCAAAAATATTCTTCCAATGGAAACACGATTTCACCAATCAAGTCTATAATGAAATTGTAAAACATTACACACATGAGGAGTGAAAAAAAATAAAGTAACAAAATACGATTTTGTTGGTTAGTGTATAACAAAATCATATTTCGATTACACACCTGATGGATGAAAAAATAAAACAACCAAAATACAATTCTATTATACATTGGGATTGATACTAGTTACAACCTCAATGAACCACATGTCTTGCAAATTTTATTGATTTCCATTTGATATAAGTAACACTATTTCCTCACTAGTCTCAAGACAACTTGTTTTGCAGTCTTGTGATTTCTTCGGACATTCATAATGGAAATGTCCAAAATAGTCGCAGTATCAAATGCAGTACCAAAATACTTGCACTATTGCCACCTTGTCTACTAAATAGGATAGGCAATTTAAGATGAGGTTATATGTCCATATAAATATCAAATTGATATTAAGTAAATTTATTTGATACATATACAAGGTGCACTCTGAAAATTTAGATAGATGGTGTGAAACTTCACAGCATTACTCCACCTTGAAAATCACTTCTTCTATGGCATTAATTCTCATAACTTTCAACATTTTTCATGTGAATTATGGTCATTCATCCATTGAATAATTGAATAACTGTTCTTTGGTCATGCGCATAAATGAACCACTCTAGATCTCATCTACAGTCACGGAATCCAAATCTCATGAGATTCTACAACACAACACATTACATAATCGTACTAGGAGTTCTTTGAGGAGCGAATCTTTTCGACAAGACTAAGATTAGACACTTGTTCACCAAAAATAGGGAAGTTCCTTATTTGAATATTTACACAACTATAATTATATCTAATAAATAATTAAATTATAACTAGATATTATAATTATAATCATAATTAACTTTTGAAATATAAATATAATTTGATATGACTAATTTTTATTTTTAAAATATGGGTATATAACTAGTTATAAATAAACTAGTTATATATTTAATTATATAATAAGTTGTATATAAAATCAATTACATAGTTATGAATGAATAAAAATAAGTTATTTGAAATAATTATTTCTATAAAACTACTTATATTTTTTATAATTATAATTATTTTTAAAATAAAAATAAATTATTTGAAATATCAATAACTATAAAATTAATAATTTTATACATAGTTTTATATAACTAGTTATAATTATACTTATAATTATTTTTTTAAAACTAATTTTTTTGAGCTCCCTAACCATACATCCTCATCTTGTTTGCAATTGTGAGAGTTCAATCAAAATATATACTAGTTGTTAACCAATTCTTCGTTTCTTTATCTGCAGGATATGCTAATCACGTCATATATATATAGGGCCTAAAGTTGTGCTTGCCACTCTAGTTGTACTATGTTATTTTTGTTTTAAGGAATCCCTTGCAAGATCTCCTTTGGCGTCCTCTGTTGTGAAACATTTCAAGCACAACTCAATCTTGAAACAAATAATTTTTCACCATTATATCTTTCAACTAAAGCTCCTTCAATGTTTTGTTCTCGTTCTCCATTCTCAACATGTAGGGGATTCCCGCCGGGATATATATAAGATTCCAATACTCTTTTGACCTTAAAAAGTTCTCTATGAGCATTCCCAATTCTCACAGTGCTCATTTAGTTTTGGAATCATAAGTTGCATGAAGTTGTCATCATCCGTATGCATGAATATTGCAGCCTTGATTCAAGTCTACTACTTCCTTTTGCTAACAACCTGGCTCTAATATTAAATGTTAACTTAAAGAATAGTTAATTAAGAACACTATATATGAAATAACTTAAAACGGTTGGTGCATCTTATAATTAATTGTGACTAACAACATGATCTTAAAACAACAATCCCACGTATTAACAACATGGGTAACTGAACAAGAACAGATAAACATTGAAGAAAAATAAAATAAACAGAAACTGATAAATTGAAATCATCATCTAAACTGAAATTTTTTACTTATTAGTCACCATTCCAGAAGTGATTTCTTTATTATGGGAATGTTTATTAACGTGCACCCACAAAGAACCACGATCATGTGCAGTGCGTTCTCCCCCATTTGACAATTATTATGACCTTTGTTGTTCGCCAAGTATTGCTTCTTAAATCATAATGGATTCCCCTACTGCATGGGATTCTCGGGCACTGATTAAGTGGTTGTTCACCCGCGAACTATGGCCAGGGATGTTCCACATGTGTGGCAACTGAAGGCATAATTTCTAGCCCGCGCAGAAAAGCACTCGTCATGTTTCACCTTCAATAATTATTAATTTACATATGTACGTACACACCAATTCAAAGAATGTTTTTAAATATAGTCACAAGACCTTTTCCAAACACGCCAACGCTGCCAAATTAACTACGAATTTAAAAACGGGGTTATAGCCAATTATAAAAACTAAAGAAGTATTAAGTTCAAGTATGAAATATACAATGGCAATAGCATGCATTGTAAAACAAAAGTGTTAAAAGAAAAATACTCAACACAAGGAATGGAACAACTTTTGTTGTCTCTTTTGATTTTGAGGGACTATTTTCTAGATACATTCACATAAATAAGACAGAAAATAAAATAAAAAAAAAACATGGAGAATTTTAAATATTTACATCAACTTGACTTAGTTTTGGATTGCCTTGTTTGCACAATAGCTTAGCTTAACTACTATAATTATAGTCTTACGTATGGAAACCAGCAAGCGTGTTGATGGATTGGTGTGGAGTTTATTCAACTTTTAATCGGTGGTCTTGGTTTAAGTTTTGAGTATACTACATTACATATTTTATTCTTTCATAATTATTTTACTTAACTCAAACATAATTATCTTTAGTGAATGATAATTGTAATTTAGACAAAAAAAAAGTCTTACATACAAATTAAAAGATTTTAGTTTTAATTAGACATTTATAATTAAGACTTCTAGCCTTGGTCCTTTATCTATATATAAAAGAAAGTAGGTGAGGATAGTATTGAAAATATATTTTTGGCTAGTAAATGAATGAAGAAAAAAATAGGCTTTAATTGACCTTAACTAGAATAGGAAAAGAAAATAATGTATGATATTTGTCATGGACCTTGAACATTAGAACAAAATGAAAAGGTTATAACATAAGAATAATGGAAGAAAAAAATGTGTGAATAGATAATTAATATAAAAGATTTTCTACTAAGGGGTTTATCTCACTTAATAAGTAGGATGTGTAAATATTGTAAATCCATATAAGATTTTCTTTTCATATACCTTCTTCTTTTCATTATAAATAGAGAATCAATCCATATAATCAATTATCATTTTATTTTCTGTTATCCATCGATAGTAAGTATTTTTTATATATCAAATTTAATTTTTTAAATTTTTATTACTTTAATTATATTATGAGATTTTCTCTTGCATGTTCTAATGTAAAAATAGAAAATGTATTTTAAAAATAAAAAAAATATTTTTCAATACTTTAATGCTTTTTTAGAAATTCCAAAAATTAATTATAGTAAGCACTATGCATAAAAAAATGTTGTAACCACCGATACAATTAAAAATATTAAATACTATAATCAATTTCTCCCCACTATAACCTAATATAAATAGCAATTATAAGATGTTTTTAATTTCTGCACTATTTCTCTTTTCTAGATTCACGGTTCCTTCATTTCTCTCTTTCAATTACTCACACTTTCAACCTTAGCACAACCATAGGTAAATAATTTTGGATAAATTTGATTTTAAAGAATTTTTTAATTTATGTTATTTTCTCACATTTCTTCCTATTATTTCATCTTCTTGCAGTTGTGTTTGTAGAAATATTACCTTACTTACAATTTAAGCGGAGTTTTGTTTTTTCTTGCAGCTGTAATTGTTGGATTTGGTTTGTGTTTTGTTCATGGTTTAGTTTGTGTTCTATATGCATTAGTTTTTGTTTTGTTTATGGTTCATTTTGTGTGTTTCAACTTTTTTGGTAACTATGTTATTGGTACGAAATATCCATCAACTTTGTTAATGATTAATTTTCATCAAAGAACCTAAACGATCACCTTTAATAGAGTTCTCCCCTTTTAATCACATTCTTTTCAAGGCTCAAACTTAAGATCTTGTTTAGCTCATTATCACCCAGGCCACTAACTTTGCAATTGATTAAAAATATAAGAATATATGTGAAAAAATTGTACAATAATAATACAAATATAAGATAAAATAACATTAAAATGACAAACATAAAGAAAAAAATGCTTAAACTTTAACATATTAAAACTAAGCAATTTATTATTTTCTTTGCAATTGAATCAAAAGTTGTTAAATAAGTCAAACCTTTTTATATAATAAATTATCAATATAGCTAGACATGTGATATTGTTATAACTTGAAAATCAATATTAAAAATCTACACTCATTTTCTCCAAATCATGAGACACACTTTGTTGTGTGGTTATTTCAATATTTGTTCTCCAACAACAGTCACTGTCCCAGACGTTGATATTTATGGAATGAAGGTTGTAGAAGAACGATTCCTGTATAAAATTAAAATGATACTATATTAGATTATTTGGAGAAAAATGACAAAAACTTTAGACGAAATCAAATCCAACAATTGCAATTGAAAGAACACAAACTATATTTTTTCAAGTTAATGATTAATGTATAATATTTGTAATATATTATAACAATAAAAAATTCCATTTTTCTTATTTAATGCAATCAATTGCAAAGAAAATGATTAATGTATAATATTTGTAATATATTGATCTTCAACACCGGAACAAAATGAAAATGTTCTAACATATGAGTAAATGGAAGAAAAATTAACATATGGATGTGAGGGTGAAATGGAAAGGTTAGATTGAGGAAAAAAAGTTATGAGTGTGGAAGATTACTACAAGGAGATGAAGATAGTCATGATTAGAGTCAATCTTGAGGAAGACCGGGAGGTAACTATGACAAGATTCATTGGAGGTTTAAAGAAAAAGATATTTGATGTGGTTGAGTTGCAACATCATGTGAAAATGAAGTATTTGTTGTAGAAAACAATTTAGATGGAGAGACAAATGAAGTTTTCCAAATTTGCTTCATCTTCTAACTCTACATAGAGATCAAATTGGAAGAACAATAAAAATGAACAATAAAAATGATGCAAATCCTAAAGATGATGGGAAGGACAAGTACCTAGTTTTTGCACTTAAGATAAAATTGAAAAATAATACCTCTTTTAGATCACGTGACATCAAGTGTTTTAAGTGTTAAGGAGTTAGACATATTACTTCTCAATGTCCAAAGAAAAGAACAATGATTGTGAGGAATAATAGAGACATAGAAAGTGAGTACTTAAGTGATGCTAAAATGTCACTATTGGAGGATTGTAGTGATGTTAAAGTTGTTGAACCTATACATGAAGTTGCACTTGTTACAAGGCATGCTCTTAACATACATCCTAAGGAAAATGGTGATATGGAACAACGTGAACATATTTTTTATATTAAGTGCCACATAAATGATCATGTATGTAGCATGATTATTGATAGTGGGAGTTATATCAATGTTACTAACACTTTATTGATTGAGAAATTGAACTTCAAGAAACATCCTAATCCATATAAGCTTCAGTGCCTGAATGTTAGGTGGAGATATAGGGTAACTAAGCAAGTTTTGGTTTTATTTTCCATTGACAAATACAAAGATGAGGTTCTTTGTGATGTTGCACCGATTAGGGCTAGCATAATGGATGGATTAGTCCGACCAATTGAGCCAAACAATAAATAGGGTCAGTCCAGACTCGATTCATATTTTTGTAAGCTGAAATTTCTTAAGTCAAACTCAATCCTATGAAGTCATCGGGTCTATTCAGACTAATTAATTTAGAAGTGAATAACAAAAGGTTAAGAATTAATTCTTTAAAAAATAATAACTCACAAGGCCAAAAAAATTGAGCGTGGTGATTTTTTCTAGCAATTTTACTACTCTTGCCATGTGAAAAGTAAAATGGATACCACCGTATTGTTGCCAAATGCCAGTGTTGAGTGTTTTGCCAAACAAATAATTGGGCTAATTTAGCCATATGAGACCTCATCATGAATTTTTGATTTTGAATGCGTACTACTGTTGCCAATAACATTTTTTTTCCATTCCAAATAAATAAAAGAAAAAACAATTCTAGCTACTTTATATAAGGGAGGGGTAATAATATTATAAATTATAATAATAATTATTACTACTAATCAGACCAACCTGACTCAAGCCTATTTGATTAGTCGGGTTATACAGTTTAAATCAAAAAGACTCATTTCTATTTGTAAAAAAAAAAACTCATTTCTATTTGAATTGACAAGTTTTTAGCTCAGTGTGACTCTAATAGTGGACCATCGGGTCATATCCATTTTGTCAGCTATAACACCAATGCATGTTGAACATCTACTTCTTAGGCAATCTATGCAATAGAAAAGTCACATATGATAGGTACAAAAATAGACATACCCTTGCCATGAATGACCGCACCATTGTATTAATCTCACTCAAGCCTGTTGAAGCATATCTTGATCAAATTATAATTTCAAGAGAGTGCAAGTTTAGAAAAAAACAATCGAGCATTAAAAAAATAGAAAAAAATTAGATAAGTTAAAATGAACAAAAAAAAAAGAGAGAGAAATAAAAGTGAGTGCGGTGAAGGAAAAAATACTTCCATTGTTGCAGCTGTTATTTCTAGCAACATCTTTGATATAATGTTGCGCAACATATTTTGTTCAGCAATGTGCATTTGGTAGCACCCATTATTATACGAATAGATGCGGGTGACACTACAGAGGCTGCATTTTTATCAGGGCTGGTCAAACAAAAAATGGGACCTAAAACAAAAGTTGAGAGTTTTTAACTAACAAGTGTGATATTTTTTGCTTTAAAAATTAAATTAATAATTGATAATTTTTCTATGGTGAATCTAAAATTTAAGTTTTAATTGTTTTACTATATCGGTCCTTATGGTTATAAGGACTGAAACATTGGTCTTGGCTAGCTTAACTTCAAGTCTGGTTTTTCTATTATTGGATTTTAGCTTTATATCGGTTTATATCTAGAGGCATAGTAATTATGACTCCGAGAGCCTCTGCTGATGCTGTATGACAAATTAATTAGGGACTCGATTTTCCTTCGTGTATATGGTTATATTTAAGTTGATTCGACTCCTTGTAGTTTTGAAAGGTTGAACATGCATGGAAAAAATTAAGCTTTAATCTTATGTTTTTCATAACTCATTTGTTTGAAGACATCGCATTGGCACTTCTAACTCTTCAAAAAGTAGATCCTTATTCCATGTATATATTCTTTAAATCATGTAATATAGTTATAGTTTCTTACGATAAAATAGTTCATATTTTAAATTTTTTTTGAAGAAAAAATATTTTTAACTTAGAAACTACTATATCTATCATAAGTATCCAGTTTCTCTTATATAAAAGAAAAAAAAAATTATCCAGTTTCTCGACCACTGTGTATCTAGATTCAGACTTGATATACCTCATGAGTTATTAGAATTAATAACCATTGTGCTTTATTTTTGGATCCCTCTTTAAAGACTTTTTTTCCCTTTTAGAAGACACTGGAAGTACAATCAACTTGTTTGATCTCTTAATTTCTATTTCTTTTTTTTTTTCCATAGGAAAGTTCTGGTTAAAATGTAAATTATGCTATATGAGTTCACATTTAGTTTGCTATTTAAATTATTGTATAACATTCTATAACTATTGTACTGTTGACCATTTGATACTTTGGGTAATTACAACTGAGTTATAACTACATTGTGCATATAAATATTTGGTACCATACACATGTATAAAGCACAATTATATACATCTATTTTCTTATATCATAATTTCTCTTAAACTATATACGTACTACAACACAAAAGTCAATTAGCAATTATTTATCCGATTTCTATAGGAAAGTAACAAGTAAAATTAGGGGTCGGTTAGCAACAAGTAGGGCTAGCTTTAGAGAGGGGGTACTTTAAAAGTTTCCTTTTGGGTAACATGAAAATGCAAGTGTACGTACGATTAATTACCAGCTGAAACACAGCATAAAGTGGTAGAAAAAGGGAGTAGGCAAACCCTATTATGACATTTTTTTTTCTTAGGGGTTAGGTAGGTAACCACTCTTTTCAGAGTCTAGCCGAACAAGCTGGGTCATATTTTTTTTAGTTTGTTGACCGCTAATTAACCAAATTAAGACTAATCAATGATTGGTGAACTATATTATATACATGAATCGTGCGATCCATAGCTAACAGCTAACCTGATAAACCAGAAGTGAAAGAGAAAAAAAATTGAAGATAACGAAATGAGAACATACATGTGATGAAATAATTTATGATGGGTTAATATGACATATTTAACTACAAAATGATAAAAAAAAATCAGGTAATAAATAGCAAAGTACTGCAGTAAAGAGCAACTAGCTAGTAGCACCATGTTTGTCGGTATGTCAATACTCCAAAGGAAAGGCAGCATTACATGCGTAACCTATTGTGGTATACAACAGTGTCCTCAATTCCTCATTTATAATACTTTCTAATGCATCATCGTTCAATGACATGAAAAATTAAGAAGGTCAAAGGTGGGAATTAAGGAAGACAACTTTTTTATACATTAAGGAAGACAACTAAGATATGGTGTAAAGAGTCTGAATATTCAATGAAACTGAATAATCAAGTTAATAAAGAGTGGGAAACTATGTTCAAACTAACCAGATACTTCTAATCTTTTTCGTATATATATGTTTTTATATTTCATGCATCGTGTTATATTTTATCAGTTTTACCTTTTTTTTTATATATTTTCTTGATACAAATTAATAAAAGACTAACTGAGTAAGTCGCACTATAAAAAAAAAAAACTAAGTCTCAATTTAAATAGCGATAAATAAATACGAAAAACAAAGAATTGTGTTTTACTAAACCACAAGTTTAGCCCCAAATTTGATTAAAAGGGTAATAATTAATCAGAATCCTCTTTAATTAACAAAATCCCGAAGGGAAAGGAAAGTAATTCTGCCCATTAAACCCAATTCACCTCCAACCAAAAGCTGGCCATTCACACAAAGGCCAGCAAGGTAAAAACCTAACCTAATAATTGCACAAGTAAAACAACTAAACAAAACAAAAAAGAGAATGGAGGCTATGGAGGAACACTCCATTGCTCATGGCACCTACAGAAGAAGCTTAACTTAGTAATTATTGGTCATTTGTGACTGAAACTGAGTTCGCAACGGTGATGGTGTTGATTTCAGCGAGTGTGTCTGCGTATTTAATTTTAACTTACACTATATATAAAACCAA
Source organism: Glycine max (assembly GCF_000004515.6). Taxonomy (NCBI): domain Eukaryota; kingdom Viridiplantae; phylum Streptophyta; class Magnoliopsida; order Fabales; family Fabaceae; genus Glycine; species Glycine max. The sequence goes on from NC_038244.2 coordinate 39,638,135, forward strand.
CACAAAAGGACTAGGAAAGACACCTTAGACATTAATTGATAAATATATATAACAACAATTAATTCATACATATCTTCATATAATATAACACTGCCTCACTAGATAGCTAGTAAATATTAACCAATCATATATATCAGGCGTTGAAAATCTTGGAAAGGGCTTGCAACACATTGAGTTGCAATCTCAATTGCAAGATGTGCTCCGCCGTCTTGAGGAAAAGCCGGTCCGGGTTCATTCCGGCGCCGCCCGGAACAAGCCGCTGCAGCTTCTTCATCCTCCTCTCGACACCCTCTTGCCTCCTCCTCCTCCTCCTCCTCCTCCCCCACTTCACCTTTGCCATGTCCTTGCAACCCATTATGCACAACAATTTTATATTATGTATATCTCAAATTAATTTAACCCAAGAGGAACAAAATATAACTTGATAAAAATATTATGGTACACACTGCTTGTGTGAGATGAGAGAAGAAGAGAGGAAAGGAAGAAAATAATGATGGGAGTAGAAGGAAGAGAGAATGGCATGGAATGTGGCAAATGGCTGAGGGCTATAAATGAATGGAGAAAAAGGCAAAGTTGAAGAAAACGGGCCATGAGAGCCGAGCCGAGCCGAGCCGAGAATGAAACGGAACAGAGCTATGATGATATGATGTTATAAGCTGGGGGCTTGCTAGGTTTGGAGTTTGGCGTGTAATGGGCCTGTGGCCAGGCCCACGTTTGGCGTGGAGCGGCCCACGCACGTGTCTGTCAGTGGCTGGTGCCAGGCAGAGTTTTTTTTATGAACGGCTTGCGTTGCGTACACGTGTCCTAGTAATCCTCGAATCCCGACAGTTGTTCGCTCCTGTCACGGGATCGGATCGGTTGCGTCACGCCCCCATCATGAGTCAGCAGATCGTGCGGCTCAGGAAGGTCCTGCTTTGGACCCCACGCGCGAAATTCGGCTTCCCACGTGCGGGCGCACATGGCGTGTTCTTTCCTCGTGTGGGTGGTGAGGTCCAACCAGATTCCAGAAGAATTCAGTTCAGCAGCACAGACTCGCCTTGCCTTTGCCTCTGCCTCGGCCTCGCTTGCACCCACCATTATTCATGCCTTCAAATTCCTAATGGTCAAATAAAAAGAGAGAATACAATCTACATTATCTTATAACCATATATAAAGAGAGGGTATTTAATAGAAAAATATTAATTATATATTATTTATTTATTTTTATAAAAGATTTAACACTAAACATTTACATAGATTCTCATATTCATAGTGCAGGAATATAACTCATTTTTTTCATATATAAATTTAAATTTGTTTCTTATCAATTAGATTAGCATATTATCATAATTATTTTTAAAAAAATATACCTTTTAGTTGTTATAATTTTTAATTGACCGATGATAGAAAACTTCTTACAGTTATAGTGTATTGCTATAAAATTCAAGTAGAAATAATGTAAATTAAGAAAATTATATTAATCTCGATAAATACCTAATGTTTGTTAATGTTAGTGATAAATATTTTGATCTTGTTGATTAAAGTCTTTGATTTAAAACTTGTGAATATATATATATATATATATATATATATATATATATATATATATATATATATATATATTATAAAAAAATACTTGCATTGGTTTAAATTAGTGAAAGTTAAATGTGTTTTCAGGATACTGAGGATTTAAAAAAAAATAAAAGTAAATATGCTGATTTCATATAATTAATTGGTAATATTTTATTAGTGAAAAGCCTTAGAAACAACAAAAAGAAGATTCAAAATTTAAAATCCATAGATGATGCAATCAAAATCATGAGGTCATGGTCCACTTAAACAAATTGAGAAAGGTTTTGATCATTGTACTATTTTTGGGTGCGCCATAATATTGTATACACTCAAATTATAATATATATATATATATATATATATATATATATATATATATATATATATATATATATATATATTCTTTCATTTAATTAGTCTTACTTTTTTCACATATTTTCTGTTTGATTCTGCAATTTATGATGATGTAGAGAGACGACTTTTATATTTAAGGTGTATAACCAACATTTTCTTCATTTATTTTTGTGTTATTAGATAACACTGGTGGTTACACTTTAAATTAGCCATACTAAATTTAATTGAATACCATCATGCGTTGGCTGGCTAAGTTTTTTAAAATAAATATTTAAAATTTTATTGGTTAAAAAATGCAGCAAATTATGATTACCTTTTCCATATAGAGTAGTATGATGTATCATACCTCTCTCTCTCTCTATATATATATATATATGTATGTTTTATCTGGATATTTATCATTGCTAGTGGGTTACATGAAACCATATGTGTGAAAGCAACGTAGATATAATATTAAGACATGAGAGAATGGGCATGATTTTTTGCCAACGAATGCATAATGCTTGTATATTAAAATATGAGAGAAATGGGTATTGTGCATATCTTTTGTTTTTAATATATACAAGGTGCATTTCTTAAATGTTATGCCACTTCTTTATTATTTTAACTTTTTTCTAATTCCAGAAAGACCAGATTTGATTTAGTTGCCTCTACTTCTACGTCTCTCGAATTGATTAATTACATGGGACCAAACTAGCCTGGCTTCATAACTATGAACGATTTTTAGCTACATTTTTTTGTGATAATTAATATTTAATATAATTAATTAGGCCCTGCAGATTCCATTTATTAATCCCTTTTCCTTTTTGGATAACCAATAAATTAGGTATACAAAAACTCTAGCACATGTTATTAGCTATGAGCCTATGACTGAACTCGAAAGAGGAGACACATATATCAAGTTTATTTCCAAACTTCTATATTACTTTAATTGTTGGAATTAATTAGGTAGAGATTGTTATAATACTTTTTTGAACAAAAAATGAAAACCAAGAAGTTATACATCCATCAACGGGACTAAAAAAGTTTAGGACACCTACAAGACATGTAATAATAAAATCACCATGTTTAGGTTGTTGACACTTTTATATATATATATATGGAGAGATGAAATTGTATTAATGTAATTTTAATAATTATTATACTATTTTTATAACTTGATATCCGAAATACGCTTTAAGGAAAGGAAATGTTTTCAAATCTTTTACTCTTTGAATGCTATAAAATTAACTTATACTTGTACTGTATTATATTTCTCCTTTTGACTTGTTTTAAGTAATTTACACACACTTCATAGCTGCCTTATTTTTGTGAGTTGTGATTATGCATCAGTGTTATGGTTTATATGATAGTCGTGTCTAAGAGTGAGTCATGTACAATTATTCACATTTGTATATGGTTATGGCACCCTTCGTGCCATTATATTAACTACGGGAGAAAGACACTTTGTGCCTTTATCTATTTTAATTAAAAAAATTAGAAATTAAAATAAATAAGAACATGGGAATAGTGGATAATTATTAGGAGAAGTAACAGTAATTTAAAAATTAACAAAAACTAAAAGAATCTAATGAAATATGTATACCAAATAAAGGTATTTCCATTATTATTAGCATAGATATTTATATATAATTTATTTTGCTGATTTTAAACATAAAAGTTTTCATTAACCTGTTTGTTTAAAATGCCTTCACATGCACTTTAAAGTCTAATGACTCGCTCTTTTACTTATATATGCTCTTTTATTTATTTCTAAGGGTTCAATGTGAGACTTGAATGTAATTAATTAATCCTTAGACGATATTAGCGAGGGCGCGGAGCATTATAATATATTGTTTAATTGAGGTTTTACACGACAAACTGAAAGTAATTATTGTGCGGGTGGTTCAAATTGATTTTGGTTTAGCACTATACGAGATTAAATACAAGTTTGTTTATAGTAATTGGATTTTTAAAACTGTGTTATGTAGTGCAAGCACAAATTTTTAGTGCTTAACAAATTTGATCGGGAGATTTTGTTTATAATAAATTGCTATATAATAGTAGTTATAAAACTATTCTTGTATATTTTTAGAATAACTTTTCACGTGCAGGTTATGATAAATAAATAGGAAATTTTTAATTATTATTAAAAAATAATAAATTATAGATAAAAACTTTGACTATTACTTTTTAATAATATTTTTTCTCTCTAATTCAATACTTTTAATAATGATTGTCAATTGGGCTTTGAAAATTGTCATCTGCTATATATTTCAGGCACGACTTTACAACGATTGAAAGGAAAATTGTTCGCATTTTAAAAAATATTTTCTATTTTATATTTCATGGATAATTTTACAATTGTAGACAAGAAAATTATTAGCAGATAAAAACTTTTATTTATACTATATGTTTTAGGAATAAATTTCAATTACTGTTAACAATTAAACAAATTGTTTCCTATTTTATATTTTAGGCACGATTTTATAACCATTGATAATAAAAGTATTCACACTAACAAAATCGTTTTCTATTGTTTTTTTTTTGGAATTATTATTTAACTGTTGACAAGAAAAGTGTTGTTTAAAGTAAAAAAGAAATGTTGTAGTGTCACATATTACGTTTTTATTAAATAATAACTTTTTGTAAAAATTGTACTAAACTTGACCGTGTAATTATTCACTTTTATATTGGTGCTTATTGAGACTTTAATTAATAATCCATAAAAAACCCCTAAATTTTTTTTTTATGAAGTTCGTTATCCACAAAACCCACACCACATCCAAATAAAGTTCGTCCTACACCAGTGCATGTGCGTAGGTAGTGCCATGCCTTAACCATACATGTGAACTATACAATTATATAGATTACGTATTCATACGTGTATTACAGATATTATGGATATAAAAATATCAGCTGGCGGATTTATCTAATCTTAATATCAAATAATTTACGATTTTTGCTTGAATTCGTTTCAAATTATTTTAGAAAAACTCACACTCAAATTTATGAATAGATTCTAACTTAATAAATAAAATTAATAAATTGTTTATTTAAACACACCCTTAGTAAATACATTCATTGGCAACTAAACATTTTACAGTACTGTATTTGGACAGTGATATTATTGCTGAAGAAGACAAAAATTCGAACCGTCTAACTTGAGAGAGAAAATCAAATGTTCATTGTTTTGAATACTTTGTCTTTTAGAGTATAAGAAGAGAAATTATGTTGGTGAATCTACGCTTTTATCTTCTTTACCATTTTGAGCGCAGACAAGAGATTTTAAGTGAGTAAGTGAGTGTGTGTCTGCATGTGTTTGCATTGTAATCTAAAGCTTGTCAAACAAAAAAACGTTATTTTCAGCACAAAAAATTGAGAAGCAATCTTATTTTATCTCATTGAGATAAACAAAGTTATGTGATGCATGTATCTGCTATACCAAAACACACCTTAATTAATTAACTGATTTGGCATGTTTTGACCATTGTTATTACTCTTTCATCACTACAACATTTTTAGCTTTAGAACACGCTTTTATTTCTATGGTTCAAAAACTGTGGTTAGAAGATTAAAAATGTCACAATTTTTTACTGTGGCTAGGAAGCGTGGGCTATTTATATTATGTCATGATTTTATAAGTGTGATCTAAAATAGTCCACACTTTTTTATTGGAGTACATTAAGTCACAATTAGATAACCGTGATTTATAAAATCCGTGGTTTATTCAAAATCATTGATATATAAGCCCACGGCTAAATTAATGTAGCTTAACAAAAAAAAAATTGTGGGCATAATTAACTAAAAGTAAAATAAGCCCACTACTAAAACTTACACTAATGAAAGGGGAGTTGCTACGTGCACCCAACATTATTGCTGGGGCACCCAGCAAACAGTGAAGTGGCGAAACTGCCCTTCAGCAATTATTCTTCCGGAAGAAGGTTCTTCCGGAAAAGTTCCGGAAATAATTTTTCCGGAAAGTTTCCGGAAGAATCTTCTTCCGGAAGATTAATTTGTGTCTTCCGGAAATACTCACAGACAATTTCCGGAAGAACGTCATCCGGAATGTTTCCGGAAGAAGCTTCTTCCGGAAGAATTCCATTGTCTTCCGGAAGAAGCTTCTTCCGGAAGTTAGTTTTTTTTTTTAATACGTATGTAATGACGATTTTGCCCTTGTGTAAATTTCTTTAAATTAACGTCTTTAGGCTGTGTTTTACTGCGCTTTCTTTGTTTCTTCTTCCGTTTGCTTTGTTTCTTCTTCCGTTTGCTTTGTTTCTTCTTCCGTTTGCTTTGTTTGTTTCTTTCGTTTGCTGTTGTTTCGGTGGTGGTCCCTTCAGCAGTCTGTTGGTGGTCCCGTGAAGTGAAGTATTTGAAGATTTGGTGGTCCCGTGTTCCGTATTTGAAGTTTTATTAGTGGCTGTTGTTCCTATTTTGTCGGAGGTACGCATTTATTTCGTTTTCCGGTTAGCTTTTAGAGAAGAAAAACAGTAAAAAATGTATCCGGAAGAAATTTTAGGCACAGAAGGAGGAAGGTCCGGAATGACCACTTCCGGATGAAGGTCTTCCAGAAGTTACGAAGGCCAATTGCGGAAGAAGTTCTTCCGGAAACTACTTCCGGAAGCACTTCTTCCGGAATTGGCCTTCGTAACTTCCGGAAAACCTTCTTCCGGAATGTTAAATTATTAGTAATTTATTTTAATTTCTGTTTTATAATTTTTTTAATTTCTGTTTTATATATATTTCTGTTAGTTAATAATGAATTATTGGTTTAATTAGGTATAATGATATATATTGTGGATTATAATTTTTTTGTTTTATAATGGTATATATATATATATATATATATATATTTCTGTTTTATAATTTTTTTTTATTTCTGGTTTATATATGTTGTGGATTATTGATTTAATTAGGTATAATGGTATAATATTAAATGATTTAGGTAACTTAAATGTATAATGGTACAAAAATGTTTTATTAGTTGTTTATTATAGTGATAAGTTTAGTTTAAGTAAATAATGTAGTTATAAATTTAGAATATAGTGATAATTTTAATATAGTCGTGTATGATGCATATGTCCTATTAATATGTTTGTTATTTAAGGTGTAGTAAATTTTTGGATGTGGTTATATGATAATTTGAATGTACTTGTGTATGATGCATATGTCCTTAAGATGGACGAAGATCAATGGAGGTATGACTTTGCGATGTCACAAGAAGTTCATATGGATTATGATTATGATAATCAAGAAGAATGTGGAGTGAATGAACCACATGTTGATTGTTCAAATGCTTTTAATACATCTCAGGTAATCATAGATAATTTGAGTCATTGGTTGAATTGATGGTTTGTACGAAAATTAATGTGTTAGGGTTGCGTTGTAGGTATTCGCTACTCGAGATGATGTTTTGCAATGGGCTCGAACAGTTGCCCATGAAAATGGATTTGTTGCAGTGATTATGAGATCTGACACAGAGACCGGTAGCAGAGGAAGAAGTTCATTTGTGTTAATTGGGTGTGAAAGGAGTGGTACGTACAAGTGTAGAAATAAAGAATTCGTTAGAAAAGACACCGGGAGTAGGAAATGTGGTTGTCCCTTCAGGCTTCGTGGGAAACCAGTGCGTGGAGGGGAAGGTTGGATGGTGAAGTTGATCTGTGGGATTCATAATCATGAATTGGCGAAGTCCTTAGTTGGACATCCATACGCCGGGCGATTGACTAAGGAAGAAAAGAAAATTATTGCTGATATGACAAAGTCGATGGTGAAACCGAAAAACATCTTGCTAACGTTGAAGGAACACAATGCCGACAGTTACACCACGATAAAGCAAATTTACAATGCAAGAAGTGCATATCGTTCTTCAATAAGAGGAGCTGATACCGAAATGCAGCATCTGATGAAGCTTCTCGAACGTGATCAATACATTCATTGGCATAGATTGAAGGATGAAGTTGTGGTGCGTGATCTGTTTTGGTGTCACCCAGATGCAGTAAAGTTATGCAATGCATGTCATCTGGTGTTTTTTATAGACAGTACCTACAAAACAAACAGGTACAGACTCCCACTACTTGACTTTGTTGGAGTGACACCAACGGCGATGACATTCTCTGCTGGGTTTGCATATCTGGAGGCTGAGCGTGTTAATAATATTGTATGGGCTTTGGAACGATTTCGAGGCCTATTTTTAAGACACGATCGCCTCCCTCTTGTTATTGTCACTGACAGAGACCTAGCACTGATGAATGCAGTGAAAACTGTGTTTCCCGAGTCTACTAATTTGTTGTGCAGGTTTCATATCGATAAGAATGTGAAGGCGAAGTGCAAATCTTTAATCGGGGAAAAAAATGCGTGGGACTATGTAATGGATAACTGGGGTACTTTGGTTGATTGTCCGTCCGAATACGAGTTTCATGAGTCATATCAGAAGTTTCAAGTTGCTTGTTCGCCTTGGCCGATGTTCGTTGACTATGTTAACGACACATGGATTATCCCCCACAAGGAAAAATTTATTACAGCATGGACGAATAAGGTCATGCACCTAGGCAACACAACAACAAACAGGTATTAACAACTGATTTTATTTGTTAGTAACGATTAATATTAAATGGTATTTAATTGTTGTATATTTTCATGTTTGTTGTGTATTTTAAATGTAGGGTTGAATCAGCTCATTGGGCTCTCAAAAGAGTACTACAAAATAGCGTTGGAGACCTATGTAGTGTTTGGGATGCCATGAACAACATGATCACGCTGCAACACATCGAAATTAAAGCATCCTTTGAAACCAGTACGCATGTGGTTGGCCATGTATATAAAAAAACCTTATACAAGAGGCTTCTTGGGATGGTTTCGAGGGATGCTTTAAATCAGATTGCTTCTGAGATTGACCGTCTACGTTATCTCGGCAACAATCTCTCTTCTTGTGGTTGTGTGATGAGAAGCACGCACGGGCTTCCTTGTGCATGTGAGCTTTCTAGGTATACTGCTAGCAGCATCCCATTGGAGTCAGTCCATCTTTTTTGGAGGAGACTTTGCTTTTCAGACCAAGGGTTATGTGAGACGGAAGTCACCATCAAGGAAGAAATAGAGGTCATATCTAAAAGGTTTGATGAACTTGATGTGGCTGGCAAAGTAAATCTGAAGAGTAAACTTCGAGAAATCGCATACCCTGATCATAACTCTATGTGCCCTCCTCCATCAAAGGTGAACACTAAAGGTGCACCGAAGAAACCGATGAAAAGAAGTCAAACATCCACAAAGCGTGATCCGTCTTACTGGGAATATGTTGATGCTTTTCATTCTGTTCAAAGCAGCAACTCTCCAGTGAAACGAAGTGCATCATGTTCTCAACCGCGTCAGCCAACAAGGATCATCCCGATGTTGGATCAATTTGCGTCATTCTTTCAAGGTTTCATTCGTGACGTTGTGGATGTGAAAGCGGACGGTAACTGTGGATATCGGTCCATTGGCGCTTTATTAGGTATGGCGGAAGATTCGTGGCCGTTAGTGCGTAATGAATTGCTTAAAGAACTTGGCAGGTGGTCGCATGAGTACATGAACCTCTTCGGTGGCACAGAGAGATTTGAACAATTAAAGTTGTCCCTACTTGTTGATGGATTTTCAAAGGTATGTTTTTAGGTTAATTTTTTTTAATAACAATGTTTAAATTACTTACATGGGTATGTTTGGTTCATTCAGGTTAGTGTGGACAAGTGGATGGATATAACAGACATGGGATATGTGATTGCTTCACGGTATAACGTAATCCTTGTATCGTTGTCCCAACAACAAAGCATGACATTTTTCCCTCTTAGAAGTCAACCACCACCTGACTCTTCTGGCCACCGCATCATATGTGTCGGTCACGTGTTTGGAAATCATTTTGTTCAGGTACATTGAATATAGTTAGTGTAACAATTATGCAATGACTTCGCTGGTTCGTTTGGCACGGTCAGCGCATGATATAATGTTTGTTCATGTACAACAGGTTTATTTGAAAGACCATTATCCGTTGCCGCCCCCAGCGCTGTTGTGGTCAACCCATTGTTATTCTCAGGCAAAGCAATGGGCAATTCCATATATTAGTAGAATGCAGGAATACACAAGCTTGATGTCATTCAAAACACACTATGTAGACCTAAATGAAGACTAAACATTCATTGTTTATTTATTTGTATTCATTATGCGATATAATTCGTTGTAACCCGTCACTAACCAATTAATATTATCAACTACTCGTTTGGTTAAGCAAGCAAATTGTTGGTCCAACAAAAATCATTTACGCGTACAGCATACATCATTGTCATAATTGACAACACATAATGACATGCATGCGTGTTACAGTTTGAGCGTGACAACACATTGGTTGACTTCAGTACACATTTTGAAACTAGCAGTCGCTCAACAACACATTGGTTGACTTGACTACACATTAGCGACAACACATTGGCTGACTTGACTACACATTTACGCGTGTCTATTTTTTTGTAAACAAAGTTAAACAAAGGCTCGGTCACAACCATCTATATATATGGCAGACTAGGCTACTAAATCACACATTATCTTGCTTTCAAATAATCTCCCAACTGATACACAAACTATGGCATTTCTAGGAGAAACTAGCAGTCAGACGATTGTCAACTCAAGGTTGGCTTTCATTTATCCAAATGGATCGATTATTCACAATGATACTGGGGTTTACTTCCAAACTTCAACTCCGGTGCCCATTCGAGTACCAAATAGGTGTGATTTTGCAAGCCTAAAAACCAGAATACACAATACCCTTCAGCTATCCGACAAACAATTTTTGGATGAAATTCACTACCGGAAGCCATTCACCGATACAGGTAACCAAATTCGCTTTGAGTGTATCAAATTGATAAATGATGACGATGTCAACACAATGTTAATGTGTAATGATCAAAACATGGGTACTTGAACATGGAAAAAAGATTCATTTATGTAATTCTTACAAACAAAACTCATGATTCTAAAAACTTATGTTTTTTATGTAATTCTTACAAACATGGAAAAAGGGTTCATTTATGTAATTCTTACAAACATGGGTACTTGAACATGGAAAAAGGGTTCACTTATGAATTATTAATCATTTTAAAAACTTTTATTTTTTATGTAATTCTTACAAACAAAACTCATGATTCTAGGTTCCCTTTTTTTAAAAATAAATTTAAAACAACCGTAAACTTCGCTTAAGGACCACAAACAATCGGAATAACAAACTATATTATAAAATAATAAACTGTGCAAAACACGTCAACTATATTAAACAAAAACTGTAATAATTACAAATATTCATGTCAACTACAACACAACAAAATAAATACAATGATCAATGGTCCGTGCGGCGTCTCTGACGAGCCCTGACCGTCCCATCAGCACTGGGTCCCCCTCTCGCGATCGTCAGGCAGTCCTGCATAATGTCATATAACTCTGTGCCTGCAGTGACTATCCTAAGGTTGAGCACACGCTCCAACCTCTGTGCAATCGCCTCATATCCCTCGTAATCATCCTGTCAAAGTCAGTAAAAACATTTATTATGAAATTCAAAATAAACAACAACTCATAAAACATTAAACGCGCAAATAATCTTACCACATATGGAGGGGGGTCAAATGCCACTGAAACCTGGGGGCTGGGCGGCTGTATGTAGTCCTCAGGGTCTGCAGCTGGTGCATCCCTCTGCTGGTCAGCTGCCTGGGTCGGTGTCATGAAAGGGTGAGATATGCGGAAAAACCACTCAATGTAATCCGCAGATACCTGCCCAGGCACTAAACAAGGCTGACCCGCAGGTAGTAAGTGATCCGCAAACTCCATCCACCTGTCATCTATCTGATCCTGTGACAATCGTGCACTAACAGGCGGCGGAGGGATGCTCTGGATGTAACCGAACTGGCGTACCACCCTCTCCGGTCGAACTGCGACGATCATAGGACCCCATCTGAGCTGACCCTGGAACGATGAAATCTCCTGAAACGCCCTAACACCCCGATGCTCCGTGTACGGCAACCAGGACACATCTGTGACGGTCAAACCATCACAACGTGCCCTGTAGGGTGCTCCTGTGATGCCCTTCATGTGCGCCTTCGACGTCAACCACCGGGAAGCACGTGGGGACGTCTCCTGGTATGTGTCGTCAGTCACGCACTGATGCACACTAGGGAAGTGCTCATAGATCCAGCACTACACAATAATTGAGGTTAACATAACATAAAAACATGTTTAAATCATAATCGAACCTAACATATTAATAAACACAAAATTTACCTGAAATAGCGTCAAGTACCCCGCAAGCTGTCGGGTGGTGGTCCTACAAGCCTCATCTAACTGGTCGTACATATGAACCAGCGCGGCAACCCCCCAAGCGTAACCACCACTATGAGCGAGGTCCCGGAAAGCGTCAAGGTGGACCACATGCACGTATGTTGCACTCTTATTAGCAAAAAGAGTGCAACCGACAAGGTGCAGCAAATAAGCGCAAGCTGCGACAATCCACCGCCGGGCCTGACATCTGGTCTCATAAATGTCACGAACCCATCCTAATCGTACATATGCTCCACGTGTGAGTGCTGTCTCGGCTCTGGCCTCCTCCGCAGACACTTCCAGCAACTCCGTGAGCAAGAATCTGGCCTCCTCCGTAGAAAGAGCGTGGAAACTGTGCAAGGCGCCAGTGATGGGCAAATGTAGAATGGACGACACATCATCCAATGTGATCGTCAGCTCTCCTACTGGAAGGTGGAAGGTGCTAGTCTCACTGTGCCACCTCTCCACAAATGCGGATATAAGTCCAGGATCGCCAGTAATAACTGAACAATCTATCAGTGGACTTAATCCTGTGGCAGCCACCAGGCCTTCAATCTCAGGCACTGGTCTCCCAATCAGTGTCAGCTTCCTCCCATGTGACACTAACTTCAAATCAGGACGTTCCTGATTTGAAGTACAAATTATACAATTATTAAAAAAAATTAATCATAAACAAATAAATAAACAATGACAAATAATTAACAAATTAAAATACCTGTCCACTCCACACGGCATGTGCAACATGCTCGGCAAATGATGTGAGCACTGACGGGTCACGTGGACCACCAGGGAATCCCTCTGCAGCATCATCACCATCTGACCCCTCACCACTATCAGCACCCTGTGCGTCCGCACGCATCTCAGGTGCCTCCGTAGGCTGCTCAGGGACATCATCAGTCATGTCAGCGACGTCCTCAGCCATATCACGTCCCTCCGTAGTCATCTGATGAACGCGTAGCCTACGGGCTGAGGCAGTAGGCCTACGCCTCTCGGGAACATCGCCAGCATCCTCGTCAGCAGCTCTATCTCTGCCTACAACTCTACCTATGGCACGACCTAAACCTCGTGTTCTGGCCATGATCTGTAAATCATGTCGAACACGTATTTTTTTCGGTCAAAATATACACAATTTTCTTTATAAAAAATCAACTTTATTTATAAACAAATAAGACTAACTTAAATCAAATTATTTTCACACATACACGACTTAATTTTTTTAAAAAAATTAAACAACTTCATTTATATAAAAAAAAACAACTAATGTAAAATAAAATTATTAATAAACATGCACAACTTAATTTTTTTAAAAAAAAATTAAACAACTTCATTTATAAAAAAAAAACACAACTAATATAAAAATAATTCATTACTAAACATCCACAACTTAATTTTTTAAAAAAAATAAACAACTTCATTTATAAAAAAAAACACAACTAATGTAAAAAAAATTAACTAGTAAACATCCAACTCTTAATTTAAAAAAAAATAAGAAACTTCATTTCTAAAAAAAAACACAACTAAATTACTTAGTAAACATCAACAAGTTAATTTTTTTTTAAAAAAATAAACAACTTCATTTATAAAAACAAAACACAACTAATATAAAAATAATTCATTACTAAACATCCACAACTTAATTTTTAAAAAAAATTAAACAACTAATCTAAAAAAAAATTATTTAGTAAACATCCACAATTTTTTTAGTAAATAAAATACTTCATTTATAATAAAATAAACTAATTAATTATAAAAAATTAGTATTTTTATAAAACTTCCAAAACACACAACTTTAATTATAAAAATAGACAACTTCATTTTTAAAGAAAAAACACTAATTTAAAAAAATAAACAATAAACAAAAACAAACACAACTACTTTTATAAAAAAAATTAATTTACTAATTAATATTTAGTAAAAATACACAATTTAAATTATAAAAAAAATATGACATCAAAAACCCAAACTTCATTTTTCATAAAATCTAAAAAACAAAATAACCAAAATAAATAAAATAATTCATTTAAAAAAAAAACAAAACAATTTCTGTTTAAAAAAATTTTAAAAAAAAAACACAAAAAAAAAACCATTTCCGGAAGAAGTGGTTCTTCCGGAAACCTTCCGGAAGAAGGGGTTCTTCCGGAAAGGTCTTCCGGAAATTTGAAACTTCTTCCGGAAGTGCGCGTCTTCCGGAATTCTTCCGGATGAACCACTTCTTCCGGAAAGTTCCCGGAAGAGGTTTTTCCGGGAGTCTTCCGGAAGAAGTGTTCTTCCGGAAGACGTTTGGTTACTTCCGGAAGAACCCTTCTTCCGGAAACTTTCTGGAAAATGTTCTTCCGGAACTTCCGGAAGAACCCCTAACGGGTCTTCCGGAAGTCTCCGCCGTCAGCCTCCTTTCCCCATTTTTTCTGGCGTCCTCTCCTCTCGTCTTCTACCCTAAGGTTACTATCCTAAGGTAACTATCCTAAGGTTCCACTGCTACAAGCTATAACAATGTTGTATCATACAAGCAAAGGGGAGTTAGGGAGACTAACCTCGTTCGCGGAGAAGAAGAAGACAAGGTTCGCACTTGCCTTGCCGGAGAAGAAGAAGCAGTTCGCGGAGAAGGGAGAAGAAGCTTCGCGGAAGGAATGAGCAGCAGCAGAAAACTTTCTTCCGGAGAGGGGGGCGCTTTTTATAATTTTTTATTAAAGGGCAAAATTGTCCATTCATAAAAGTTGTTGGGTGCACCAGCAATATTGCTGGGTGCACCTAGCATCTCCCTAATGAAAGGATAGATTGAAAAATCTTAAAAAATAAAAAAGCAATACCTTAACGTTTCCTTTCCCTCGTGCGCACATGGTTTCAAAACGTCTTCTACTCCCTTTTTCATGTCTCACGTTTTTGGTCTGAAACCCTAGCCCCCTTGTAGCTTCCAACCCTCCACGTCCAACCAGCCATCGCCATGCCCACAGGTCGTGCCAGCCACCGCCGTGCGTGTCACCATTCACCATCCTCCACGAGCACGAGCACGTGAACGCTCAAATGCAGGACTTTTTTTCGTGCCACCATGCTTGCACCGTCGTCCACCATGCACGATCTTTACTCGTGTCGTTCTCTGCTCACTAGCGTTTCTCGTACAGGTTCGTTTCTTTGCAACCTTTATCTAGGTTTGCCCTTGCTTCTCTGGGTTTGGCTTCAACCTTTTCATGTTTGTGTTCCTTCTCTATTGTTGTCATAATTTTCTAATGTTTGACTATTGGGAAGTTTGATTGCAACCTTCTCATGTTTAATTTGTGTGCTTATTCTATTTTTTCCCAATCTTTTGGTTATCTTGTTTAATTCTTTTTGTGTGTGGTAATATGTATGATACAATAAATTGCTCTATTTCATGATTTAGTTCTGCCTCTTGTTGTTGTGTAAACAAAGCAAATCTTCTTTGTTTTTTTCTTGGATTCACTTCAAATGTGTCACTTCTCTTTGTTTAAGTTATCAACTTTCTTGACCTCTCATTAGAGGTTTTCCTAGTGGCTCTTCTTCTCTTCTCTTCTTCAACTGTCAAATGTTTATGCATTGTTGTTTGGTGTGATGGTTAAATGTTATTCCCCAACTTCCCTTCTGTCAAATCTTAATTTAGCATTGACAAATCCAATTTTTTTTCTTTAATGGAAAGTGGAATTAATAGCTTTATGCTAACCAATCAGATTTTTTAAAAAAAAATCGTTATGCATTTGCACGTTCTGTTAATTATCTTGTTTATGATTTTGTGAGTGAATTGTATTGTCTTGTAAGTTTTTGGTTTGAAACCCTTGTGCCCTTGTAGCTTCCAACAGTTCTTGCTACTCATGTATTGTCATTCTTAGATTAATTGTGCTCATTGTAGGACATCTTTTAGAATATGCTTGTTAATTTAGAATTCAATTTAAATTAAAGTGTAGCATTGGGGCTTAGGGTGGTTACAATCGGTTGTTTTGAAAATTAAGGTACCTTTAATATAATATGCTTGCTAGCTTGCTTGAAATCTAATTAAGTTTATGAATTTCTAGAGTAAGTGCAACACTATTAGTAGTAGCCTAGCTTTCTCATATATACGATATGGTGTTTCAATGAATTTCTAGAGTAAGTTGTTCGATGGTCAGCAAGTGCACCGGATCGTACAAGTGGTATAAAACGGTAAGAACCGAGTATCGAACTCTCAGGGAACTTGTTTTACTTGGTGAAGCTGTGGTTCAGTAAATTAGTTCCTTTGGATGAAAGTTTGGTGCGTGGTATGGACAGGTATATAAACTAAACTATTCAACAAAAAATCACGTGAGTAGTGGCGTGTGAAGACAGATAAAGAACGTGTTGGTCTTCCTACTGGATGACTGATGCTATTAATGATATTCTCTACCTAACAATGTTTCTATGTTCTATGTTGTCTCCTGGACTGCTAAACCCCGATGTCTCGTGCATGTTTAGTCTAATCCTAATCAAGCGTCGTCCTCAGATCCCTCTTGTTAGACTAAACTTGACCAAAATTGCATTAAGACATACATACCAACAACTAGGTTACCGTACCCTGATCCCTCATGAAAATACGATAAACTAGCCCCGTCCTATCAAGTTCTTGGGATCAAACCATTTCCCAATGTTGAATGACCCTAACTGAGCATGCATCTACGTGATCAAGGCAAAAACATACTAAAATTGAAATACTGATAGCACAGAGAACACATGCAACATCATTAGATAGACATAAGAGTATTTACATCAAGTACCCTGTAGAAAGAACCAACTGAGGATTTAGCTCTTCATCGCAGGGAGGCTTCTTCTACAACAAAGATAAGAGAAAGTGAAAGATTGAAGAATTATAGGTAGTGGGGATGTCTCCTCCACCTCTAGAAACCTCACAATCACTTAAAATCTCCTCCAATGCTCTACAAAATAGCTTCCTCTTCAAGCTCGGTTCTCTCCATTCTCTTCCACAGCCAGAACTCAACCACCTCCCTCCATTTTGAGATTCAACTTTAAATAGGCAAGTCTGTTGAGAGGCGCACGCTTAGCGGAAGATAGGCTCGCTTAGCGCATGAAAGTGACTTCTGGCTTAGCGCCAGTCATGCTCGCTCAGCCTGGAGGTTCAAGCGGTGCGCTTAGCTAACTGACTCTCGCTGAGCGCATCATGACAACTCATTTGCTTCCAGGATCTTCTACGCGCTTAGCCATGAACTGCTACGCTTAGCGGATGGCTCGCTAAGCTAGAGAATTGGCTTAGTGAGCGACTCAAAATCAGCACTTCCACAAACTTGCTTACTTAACCTGAAATTGAAATGGAAAGGTTATTAAATAAACAAAAGTGGGATACTAAGTACTTACTACCTATATTTAACAAAAAGTAATTACAAAACTACACAAAGAATTGTAAATGGCAGAAGTCGAATACAATTTACACAGTTTTTTTACACAAAAGTTAGTCGTATTAACCGACTAACATAAGTCCAACACTATTAGTGGACGTGGACCTTTAACTATCATTATACATGTCACAACCTACCCTAAGGCGGGCGTGCGGGTGAAAAGCCAAAGGTGCGTCTTCTAAAAAGAAGACGCGCGGGAGTCGCCACCAACGTTTATTCAAGAAAAAACGTTAGAAAAATCAAAAAGAGGTTTGCGAATTTTGAAAATAAAGGTTCGGGAGTTGTTTACGCATGGGGAATGTATTAGAACCCCACGCGCCCGTCACAAAGCACAACAACCTTTAATCGAGTGTGCACAGCATGACTTCAGAATTATTTTCTTTTCCCTTTTTATATTTTTATCTTTTTGGGGTCGACAAGGGTGTGCCCTTGCTCCTACGTATCCTCAGGTGCGATGAGGAATTCAGACCTACGTAGTTCTTTAAGTCTAAATGTTTGTGTGTTAAATTCATTTTATGATTTTGTAACATTTATTTTAATTGCGAACAAAGAGTCGTTTAAGGCGTTGGACCTTGAAACGATCTCAAGTGATATTTGATGAAATGAAGTTTAGTTATGAGTTGGTTTTATCTTGGTTTTGTTTATTAACTTTGAATCTCTTTAAAGACAATTTTACAACACTAGTGATCGGTTAAGATTGAACTTTACAAATAAAAACGAGATCGCCGATGGGAGAAGATGAATGTGCACATAATAACAAGGGAGACCCCTAAGGGTACACAAATCACATTCAATTCCTAAAAATAAAACTAACCGACGGTCGCACGAAGAATGCAGAACAAGAAAATGATGCAGGGAATGATTGCGATCGCGATGCAGTAGTGCCTCGACTTCGTTTCCTCTTCTTTCTTCTTCTTTCTCTCTTCTCTCAATTCTCTCCAATTCTTCTTCTTCTACCGAAACTACTTTTGATGCGATATAATTAATTTTTCTCTATTTAGCATTACTCTAGTTATCACCTACATCTATTAATGCACTCTGACTATGATTCCTCATATGGGAAATCCTAATTCCCCTATTAACTCATTGGCAAGTGCACTAAATTGTCTCAAGTAGTAAAGTACTCGGAAGTCTGAGTGTCGATTTCCACAAAGACTTTGTTTTGTACTTGTGTTGGATAATTTCCAATTTATAAAAGGAAAAGATAAGATGAGGTAAAAGATGAATTAAAAGAACACTAACTAAATAATAGATATTAATAGAAAAAAGAAATAATAGGGAATTCAATGAGATGCGAATGTTAGGATCTAGCATGCCTTATTTTCCTAAGATGTATTAATTTAGATTTTTCTCTATCAATTAGGTGAATTTTTCCTACCCACATCTATTAGAATACTTGTCCCTGATGTCTCACGATGACAAGCCTATCTTACCTATCTATCTCCTAAATGTCTTTGCAAAGATTCAATAGATAAAATGCATGAAGTTCTAATTCTAGATGTTTGTTGTGATGCATGGGCATAATTCAAACACTCTATGTCTAGCAATGATTTTATTAAGATACTCTTTCATTTTAGTTCTATTAGAAATTACCTTCTATCGAGCGACTAATCCCTAAAACTGATGCATGTAAAACCTTTCTTCTATTTTTATTAAGGATTACCTTCTTGTCGAGCACCTAACCCCCAAAGATGATGCAAGGATGAATGATACATGAAATTAAAAATAAGAAAGGATAATAGGAAAGAAAACACTTGTTTTCATTGATAGATATGAAGTATACAATACATCTTTTGGCTTTTTAGGCCTGCCAGACCCTAACTAAGGGTTTAGCCTCTCATAACCATAAGGGGCCTTACACTTGAAAGGGGTTTAAAAACTATTAGAAGAGAAGGGATGGAAAAAGGGAATAGAAAATAATGAGAGAGAAGAAAGAATTCCCTAAGGGAAAGTTCTCAGGCTTTAGGTGTGTATTAGAATGTTCTGAGATTCGGTGTGTCTTTTCTTTTTGACTTAACTCCTTTTTTATAGCTGTTGGAGTGGACTTGGACTTGACTTCTTTTTTATAGTTTTTGGAGTAGACTTGGGTCTGATTCCAAAAATCTTCCTTATTTATATTTTTGATATTTTTTGGATCATTTTTATTTTTAATCCCTCCTTTTTATATCTGTAAGCCATAAATAAGAAAAATATCATTTCCTAAGATTTAAGAAAAAAATAACTGCTAAATAAATATTTTTAAAGATATTTTCAATATATTTATTATAAAAAATAGCTCATATTTAGTAGTTATCATCCCCTAATTTCTTTCTTGATCCCTCAAGAACTAAATTAGTTGAACCGCATGACTAATGGAGATGTATAAATAGGCTAAAGAACCTCACACTATCCTTATCAATGAAGCCTTTAGATGTTCTTTCCGATTCTAAGGATTCAAAACATTTTCTAAGGTCTAAACCCTAAACATAGCATATATGTGGGTGATCAAATCAAATACATGTGAATAAGCATAAAAAGATACAATGAAACTGGAAATAACAATAAATAGATAGGGAGAGTCATTACATTAAGAGAGTTTGGTGGAAAGCTCCCCAACAATGGGTGGTTTAGCCTCTCATTGTCATGAGAGGCTTAACTATACAAAAAAAAAAAAAGATGAAAATGTGTGGAGGAATGAAAGGAAGATGAGTGTGGAGGTTTTCAATGGCTCCCAATGGTTGTCTTTCTCTTCTTCCTCGAGCTCTAGGTTTTTTATGTTGTGCTCCCCATCAGAAGTCCCCTTCTCCCTCTTTTTTCTCATTTAAAAACCATCACGATATGAGTTTTCACGATTTTTGCGCTAAGTGCGAGTAAGTGACTAGGCGCTAAACATGCAACCTGCGCTAAGTGCATCTTCACGTGACTTCAAGCTCTCCAAGCAGCTTTCTCACGCTAAATGGGATTTTTCCGCTAGCGGTTACAATGCTAAGCGAGCCTGGTGCGTTAAGCGAAAATCATCAGGCTTCAACTTCTCTTCCAATCCCTCATCTGTATTTCTACAAAACAAAAACCACCAAAACAGTATAAATCTAACAGTTTAGGCATCTACTACACAAAAACTCAGAGAATGCCAAAATATCAATGATTCACACAAAAAGAAGCAATAAAAGAGAAGAAAATTGATAATTTCTATATGTTTTAATTACAGAATATGCTTATGCACATTAGTTATCAATGGTGTCTTGCTCCTTCAACTTTTTTACCTGGTTGGAATATTTTAATGAAGGAACCTTTGATTTTTTTCAAGTCTTGTTGCAGGGGTGTTGTTTTCTTTCAAGTGAATACTACAATATGTGAATTCACATTGACTAAAAGCAAAGGAATTTATTATATAGGAACCAAAATAAAAATTCACTCATTTATATAAACTAAAAACATATTTGAGTCATTTTTATTTTATTAAAAGATACATAATTGATATTTCTTTCATTGATATATTTTGATTTGGGCATAGGTTTGAATTAGGAAAGACTATCTCTAGCTCTTGGCTTCAATTCCAAATCTATTTCTTTGTCGGTATGTATCTTTTGTTCATGTTATCCATATTTTCTTATGTACTTGTCTGATTCTTATATTTTGATTCTCCATGTGTTTAATTTTGTGAATTGGTTAATTTTATTTTCACCAAAAAGTATATATCACTAAGATCATCAAAATTTATTCATTTTAAAAAATCTTACATGCTGGTCTTTGAATTGAAATTAGTACATGTATTGTGCTAAACTTTGTTCTCCTTATAATATATTATAGTATTTTTTTGTCCATCACTGTAGAGTATAAGATAGTGCTTACAATAACTTATTTTATTTTTTTGTGCTATAGTCTAAAAGTGATGGACAAAGAGTGGACTAAACTTCCATGGTTTAGTCAAGAGTATATCGATGGTGTTGATTTTTTTTTAGATTTTGCCTACATTAAAGGAAGGCCTCAAGGAGATGAAATCGTTTATGGGAAAAGAGATATGTGGTTTATGATCACCTAATATGTGGGAAAAGAGATATTTGGGTAAACCATAGAGAGAAAATACCATTGCGTTTAGAAATGAATGATATCATGGAAGATCAAGAGGACTCACATGATGACATTGATGGCTTATTATATGACACATTTAGAAATATAGCAGAAGTAGAGGGACTAAGTGAGAGGCCTAATGGGGATGCTAGAAAGTTTTTCAATTTGGTTAACCAAGCAAAACAAGAATTGTACCCAGGATGCAAAAACTTCTCTATTTTATCATTTGTAATTCGATTGTACTTGTTGAATTGTCTTTATAGGTGGATCAATGCTTCATTCACTTCTCTCTTGGAATTACTAAAAGAAGTCGTGCTAGATTTGAACATTCTATAATCTTTTAAACAAAACAAAATCCATGATTAAGGATTTGGGCCTTGATTATAAAGAGATTCATGCATGTCCGAACGAATGCATGTTACACTGGAAAGAGCATAAGAATAATGATATTTTCCATGTTTGTAAAACTTCTTGATGGAAGGAATTTGCTCAAGTAAATGGTGAGTTTGAGCGACCAAAGCATGAATATAAAGTTCCTGCAAAGATTTTGCGATACTTTCCTTTGATCCCTAGACTTCAACGGTTATTCATGTGTTCAAGGACAACTGAGCAAATAAGGTGGCATGAACACGAACGCGTAAAGGATGGGAAACTAAGGCATCCTGTTGATGGCCAAGCATGGAAGGACTTTGATAGGCTTCATTCTAATTTTGCTTTTAAGTGTCGTAATATAAGACTTGGCTTATCAAGTGGTGGATTCAATCCATTTAGAACTATGAGCATATCACATAGTACATGGCCTGTCATGATGGTTGTATATAACTATCCACCTTGGTTGTGCATGAAACTTGAATATACAATGTTGTTATTATTGATTCCTGGACCATGTTCTCTAGGAAATGACATCAATGTGTATCTTCAACCACTGATTGAGGAACTTAAGGTGTTATGGGATTTCGGAGTGAAGACATATGATGCCTCAAAAAATCAAGTGTTTCAAATGCGTGCAACTCTTTTATGGACTATTAGTGACTACCTTGGGTACGTTATGTTGTCATGTTGGAGCACCAAAGGAAAGTTGGCATGTGCGTGTTGGTGCTACGACACTAATTCAATCTATCTGAACAATAGTCACAAGGTGTGTTATATGGATCATCGTGTCTTTTGGCCAATGAATCATTCCTGGAGAGCTAATAGGAAGTCTTTTAATGGAAAAAAAAACTTAGGTATGCGCCACTTTTGTTAGAAGGGAAAAATATCCTAGAAAGCTTAACGACTTTCGAAAATAAATTTGGGAAGGAGAAAGGCAAGAAAAAGAAAAGAATTATCGGTCCTTGGGAGAAGAGGTCAATTATTTTTAGTTGAGTTATGGGGCTCAAAATACATTACTTCATAACCTTGGTGCAATTCATATTGAAAAAACATATGTGATAATATTGTTAGGACTCTTTTGGACATCTCTGGCAAGACAAAAGATCACATTAATGCTCGTTATGATTTGCAAGAAATGGGAATTAGAAAGAACCTTCATCCAAGGGATATTGGTGGAGGTCGTGTGAAGTTTGCAAAAGCATGTTTTTTAATGACTACAAAAAAGAAGTCTATTTTTTGTGGTATCTTGAAAGATGCCAAATTGCTAGATGGGAGTGCAACAAATATTTCAAAATGCATGCATATCACTGACAAAATATCTGGCTACAAGAGTCATGATACACATATCATGTTACATTACTTATTACAAATAGCAATTAGAAGCACAATGCCTAGTGTGGTGGTTGATCTTTTAATTCACCTTGGATCCTTCTTTCGCTCTTTGTGTTAGAAAGTGATCCAGGTAGAAGATTTGGATTATATAGAATCACAAATTATTGAAATTCTTTGTCAATCAGAGATGATTTTTCCTCCAAGTTTTTTGACATAATGGTTCACTTTCCTGTTCACTTGGCAAACAAAGTTAGATTAGGTGGTCCTGTTCAATACAGGTGGATGTATCCAATAGAAAGATGCTTATGTAAAATTAAGTCTTATGTTCATAATAAAGCTCATCCTGAAGCTTCTATTGTTGTAGGGTATTTGGAAGAAGAAGCTTTAAGCTCTAGATATTTGCACAAAAGTGTAGAGACAAGGTTAAATAGAAAAGGTCAAAATGATAATGATAATGGTTCATGTCGAGTAGATTCACCTGATTACCTTCCAAACATTGGTTGACCTTTAGGCGGGAAGAGAAATAATGGTGAGCTGTTTTCTATTGAACATAAATTTATTAGAAAAAGGATTCTGATTTTGATGACACTTTATTAGACTATATGGACTAATGTACTAACTATTTCATTTTTTCATTACATAGAATTTTTGTTGGATTTCTATTTTGTCTTATGTTATTCTTGTCTTTAATTATAACATTATATTCTTTCTTGTATTACAGACCATTGTCTATAACTCAAAGGCAATATATCCCTTGGAAGAGTTGGTGAAGACTAATTCTGAGGTGTGGTGATAGCTAATTAAAGGTGAGAAATTTTAGTTATGGTCTTGTAAATGCTTTTATATTTAACTTTTTACTAAATGGTTAAGATATCTCTTAGTCATTCCTTTAGATTTTGGTCATCATATTTTAGTTTCCTAGTTGCATACATTCTATGTTGTGTTATATTATGCAACCAATTATGGTGTTGTGCATGTTGTAGTAGTATTCTATTTTCGAGCATTTTTGTTAGGCTACAACTTGTCATTTGAAATTTTAGTCATCATCTTTCATTTTGCTAGTTGTTTGCATGGTGTCTCTCTTTATACACTGACTTTAATTTTTTTTTCACTTGCTAGAAAATTAAGAATATGAAAGCTCAAGGAAAGGTTCATAATAGTAGTACATTTGATTGTGAAGTATCTCAAGTAAGATCAAGTGTTGAGTTATGTAGAAAGTTCATGAAAATCAAGCAAGAGAAAATGATCAGGAATCTTGGAGAAACTATATACATAATATATATATATATATATATATATATATATATATATATATATATATATATATATATATATATATATATATATATATAAAATAAATTAAAGGGATTTCCTTAAAGGGATAAAATTGTTTCTTTTCCTGGTTGAGGGTTTCCTTATCATACTGCATTCTTACTTTCTATCCGTCCATTTGGTCCTTTTCCGCTGATCTTTGGTATCAGAGCCTGATGGGAAAGTAGGAATAGTGTCCGTATGGGCATATGTTAACTGAATTCATGGATTTGAACTTTGTACAGTAATTTTAATTTAAACAGTATATGTTTGAATAGTATTTTCTGGAAGCACAACAGTTTGATATTTTAGTTGGATGATACTATAGCAGTAAGACCCGTGGATGATGAAGGGCAGTAAGACTAAGGTGTATTGTTCAGATAAAATATTAAGACATAATATATTAGTGGCTATGGAAGTATTGCTCAAACTATATTGACTGTAAAAAAAAATAGATTTTCTTTCAGATCCAAGAAATTTAGTTACATATATGCTTACGGATATATTTCTATGGAACCATATGACGGTAATGATATTGGAGGATAAGTTTATCATGTCTCGCCTATTACATTCCTTCTCTCGCATTTCATTTAGATCTAACTTATCTTCATCCTCTTCTTCAATGATGTCACCCAAAAACAACAATTTGCTCAATGAGCATGAAAACCAAACCCATGAGGTCGCCCCAAAACACAATCTTTTTGATGAGGAAGTCCGATTCGAAGACATACATCAAAACATGGATGACTGGAACATCCCAAAAATCCCTCAGGATACGTTGTACATTCCTGAAACAATTAAAGACAAATATAATTTTGATTATATAATCAAAACAATAGAAAATAATATTCCTCTAGGACAAGACATAGGGAAAGAATTTCATTTGCTTTCAAAAAATTCAATTTATGAACATAGCCGTAAATACAAGTATTTACATATCGGTTGTGTCCAAGTAGCCATCAAGCCCTTAATTGATATGGGCATAGATGCAATAGTTTTAATGTGCCTTAGAGATATTAGGCAAAACAAATTTGAAGATTCCTTAATTGGAACAGTAGAAACAAGCTTAGGACAAGGTCCAGTATACTTCAATTGTTATCTAAACAAAACGGTGAGTCTAATGGATATAAACATTCTTGACTCTCTGTTTTTAAATATCCACTTACATGGCCTTGACATGAAAGAAGGATCAATTCTAGCAGCTTTGATCTATAGGATTCAGTACAAAGTCATGAATACTTGTGTGTCTAGAGTCCTGTTAAAACCTCTAAGAGGAGAGACAACTTTGTTTATCACTGATATGACAAAGGCTAATGTTTCTCTCCCAAGAACAATAAAACGGGATGACGTAACTCTTTCCGAAAAATGGGTTATGGATAAGGCCACACCGTCTATTCCTCGACCCGCTCCAACCATAGAGCAAATTAAGCAAGATAACTTCGGCAATGTAGAAATAACCTTCAATAGGAGAAATTCTTTTTCATCAAGAATAGAAGCCTCTAGGTCTGAATATGAGTCAGCCAGTAGGACTAACCAGATCTGAGTCACACAACCAGTTTCCTACTGTAAACCTCCAAGGATTAGATACCACCTCTAGTATACCTAGAACAACTTACAACCAAGAGCAGGAGGATGACCAAAAGTTGATCCAATCCCCAACTTATTCTTCTATGGAACCTTATGATGTTATCTGACAACTTTAGCATTGATAAGGAAACCCTTAGGAAAGACTTCTATTCTCTGGAGAATGAACCTCAAAGGAGATGTTTTTTCCAACATTACAAGGGTGTAAACAGAAAACAGATCCAAGACAAGTTCTACGAATTTGTCGAAAAAGTCAAAATTAATGTCCTTTTTTTATTGGTTTCATGCTTATACCATAAGAAAGGATATAGATTACCCTTGGAAACAAGATATCATAGGTGATCCAACAACAAATGTCATAACAAACTGGCAAATGAAGGACGGTGAGTTAATCCAATCGGAATTACCTCCCGCAACATAATATCAACTACCGAATGTCAAAGACAGTAACAATAAACCTGTCATGGCAGTTCCATTCAAAACAAAAGATGTCAATGAGGAAGTAACCTCCAAAGACATTAAGAGCCTAATGGAACAGGCAAATTATACCAACAAACATTTACAAGTTTTAGGAGAAACCATTAAAACTAAGGTAGTTCCTAAACAAAAATCAGTTGAGGAAGCTTCACTAAGTATTCCCATTGAAAAAACATTGTTCAAGCCTTTCAAAATTAGCGATAAAGCTAAACAAAAAATTAGGGAACTTAGAAAAAATAAATCCTTAATTGAAGCAGTAGGAGACAACCATAGTGAATTACTAAACAAAATTGGTAGTTTACTTAAGGTCATTCCAGAAACTCCCCAAACTTCGGAGAACACATAAAAAATGGTAACAAGAAGTACCTCCAAATTAATTAATGTCATTAATGAGGATAGTGACCAAAACTCAGAAAATATATCTAAGATAAGATCAGTATCAGGAAGAGATATAAATCCAATTAATTCCAAACACTTAAAAACACCCTCTAAATTATATTATCAACGTCCAACTGCCCTTGATTTTCTACTAGAAGAAAGAGGTGAAAACAATTTTAAGAGTTTTAGTGCAAACAATATCTATGAATGGAACATAGATGCACAAACGGAGTATAACATTATGAACACACTCCAACATATGACCATGGTAGCCACAGCCTACCAAACCTCCCATGAGTGTTCGGAAGAAACCATTATAGATATCTTAGTGGCAAGATTTTCCGGACAGTTGAAAGGATGGTGGGATAATTATCTCACTAACAAAGAGAAATAAAAAATTTACAGTGCAATTAAGACTGATCTCAATGAAAAAGTCATTACTAATGACGATGATAAAGAGATTCCTGACGCTGTTAGCACATTAATCTTTACAATAGCTCAAGATTTCATTGGAGACCCATCCTTGTGGAAAGATAGGTCTGCAGAATTATTATCAAATCTTAAGTGTAAAACCTTAGCAGATTTTAGGTGGTACAAAGATACTTTCCTAACTAGGGTCTACACCAGAGAAGATAGTCAACAACCTTTCTGGAAAGAAAAATTTCTAGCCGGTCTTCCAAGATCTTTAAGAGATAAGGTTAGAGATAAAATCCGTAGCCAGTCTGTTAATGGAGACATTCCATATGAAAGCCTTAGTTATGGTCAATTAATTTCTTATGTCCAAAAGGTAGCCTTAACAGTTTGTCAAGATGACAAAATCCAAAGACAATTAGCCAAAGAAAAGGCCTAAACAAAGAAGGATTTAGGTTCTTTCTGTGAACAGTTTGGATTACCAGCTTGTCCAAAATAAAAGAAAAAACAAACCTCTAGGAGAGAAATTCATGAGAATAAACCTATCCACAAAAAGAGATTTCCAAAAAAGAGATACTCGCACAAACCTTCAACCAGTAAAGAAATAGAAAATCCCAGACAAAAATCAAAATTGAAAATAACATGTTATAATTGTGAAAAACAAGGCCACATTAGTAAATATTGTATGTTAAAGAAAAAATTAAGAAATCTTAACCTAGAACCAGACATTGAAGAGAAGATCAATAATTTGCTTATAGAAACCTCGGAGGAAGAAACAGAAACTTCATCCTCCGTGCTCTCTGATGAAAACCTAAACATAATCCAACAAGATGACCAACTAGCATCAACAGATGATGATGGGCAAATCAATACTCTAACAAGAGAACAAGATCTCTTGTTTGAAGCAATCAATTCTATACCCGATCCCCAGGAAAAGAAGGTTTTTCTGGAAAAACTCAAGAAAACATTAGAGGTAAAACCTAAACAAAAGGAATTTATTACAAATAATAAATTTGATGTAAGTAACATATTCAAAAGATTAGAAAACTCTTCAGTCAAACCAACAACAATCCAAGATCTCCAAACAGAGATAAACAATCTAAAAAGGGAAGTGAAAGAACTTCGTCAACAACAAGAAATTCATCGGATCATTCTTTCTCAACTTGAGGAAGATAGTGATTCTAAAAGTGTCAACAACAGTGAAGAAAACCAACCAGAAAATCTAGAAGATGATATGTTTATGGGATTAATCAACAAGATTAAAATCCAAAAATTTTACATAAACATTAAGATTATAATTAATGATTTTGTGCTTGATATAATAGCCTTATTTGACACATGGGCCGATTCAAATTGTATTCTGAAAGGTTTAATTCCAACAAAATTCTTTGAGAAAACCTCAGAAAAATTAAGCACAGCAAATGGCTCAAAATTAAAGATTAATTTTAAAAATAACAAGACATATAATTTCCCGAACTGGTTCCTCCAATGGTGGAATTATTTCGGACCAATCTCACAAATTTACCCAGAAGAAGTCCAACAAGGATTTACCCAATTTAACAAAATGTATAATAATCAAGAATCAAGAATCTCGACTGATCTGATGTACTTCTCCAGCTTTGCTTTGTCATGGATCTTTTCATGGCAATATAGGTATGGGAAAATAGAGAATAGCAAACAATTTCCACATTTACAAAGAAATGCTTTTGTTAAATGGTAGTCACAGTTCGATACTTCAAAGGCAGCTCCAGACCAGGTCAAGAACTGGTTCCAAATCCACCCAGAATTCCTAAAACTTGCTGATCCAGAAACATCATTATTTTTGAATAAAAAATCTCAGCTAGCAGCATTTCTGGCTGGATCCAAATCTAAAGAAATTCTTGCAAAGAATCTGAACGAAGTCCTCCCTCCATCTACTTCAACAGGAAGAAGAAGAAGAAAAACCTTCAAAAAAGGAAATTGAGTCCTCCGATGAAACTGATGATCAAGACGATGATCCCTTTTACCAGAATGAGGATGATTGTTTCGGCATTTCTCTAGAGGATGATTAATCCAATGTAATGATTGTTTAATGATTGTAATTAATTTTCCAGTTAAGTTACCGATATTTTGCTTCAATTATTGTAAAAGTTCCGGTCATGTCACCGGTACTGTAGCAACAGTGCTTCATATGGCTATAAAAGGAGTCCTCGTCTACATTGTGAGGTACCCTTTTATTTGAGTCATTTCAGGTTTCTGAGAGGAGGTGCTCTACACAAAGAACAACTTTTGTAAGCACTTCTTTCAAGTTTTAATAAATTTCAAGTTTTCATCTATCTCTCTTCTCCCGCTTTACCGATCATATGCGGCTCTGCCGCCGCTTCGATTTCTCTGTTTACGAAAATATAGGATTTGTAAGTTGGTTTTCAGTGTGCCCTTGATATTTGTTTTCAACGTAGAGTTTTCGATTTCTATTTATCATACTGCATTCTTACTTCCTATCCGTCTGTTTAATCCTTATTCGTTGATATCTGAATATATATATATATATATATATATATATATATATATATATATCAATGTTTAGATATTATCACACATTAACATAATACTTTCTTTTTGTAGGAAATTAAGTACAATATTCATGATAAAGGCAAAAAAGCTATGTTTTCTCATATAAATGATTCTTGGAGACATTACAAGAGTTACATCAAGAAGAAGCATTTTGAGAAATATTCTACTTTGAAGGAAAGGTTAACAAATCGCCTTGGGACTATACCTGAAGCTCATTTTAGGAAATTGATGACTTATTGCAGAAATAATATCATTCAAGTAAGATAATTGTATGATTTACTAAATTTAATTTTAAATCATACAATAGAGCTAAGAACTTTATTTGATTTATCCATGATGTAGGAGGTCAGTAAGAAATTAAAAATGCTATGAATAGAGCTAAGCAAAAGTCTTTGCATCAGACGAGACCTACAAATTTCGCAATAATTCGTGCAAGATTGGTAATGGACCTATAAATCTGTTTGCCTTGGGTCATGATTAATTGCATGAAAATTTTGTGCCATTTTTCTAGAATAGAAAATAGAGATGATGGAGATTCTCCTATAAAAAAATTGAGAATTGACAAAACTCTTCAAGATTCTTAATTCTCAATGTACAATGTTCATAGATCTTTTGATTTGTTATTTTACATATAGGTAGCCACTAATTTAGTTTATACTATGTTTATCACAGATATTGGATATATGCACATGCATATGAGATGCTTTTGTTTTGCATAGTAACCTAGTAATTTATAATATTCATGTTGGATGCTCTGGACAATGTACATCTTCAAACATATCTTTGTTGAATCAATGTAGCGTCCAAAGAAGAATGAAGAAGAAGTCACTCAAGCGAAAATGTTTATTGAGACTCGCAAAGCCCGACCGAAAGGAAAAAAAAGTGGATGAAGAAACACAAGTTGCTATTGTAAGTTCATCAAGTATATGTTTAGTGTTGATTATATTTGACATTTATTATCTTTTTTTATTAATTAAGAAAAAATTTAAGATTCAATTCAGGATTCAACTACTTTTGTTGAATAAGCATTTAAATTGTTGCTTGGAAAAGCAAAATCTAGTAGAGTGCGTTGCTTTGGAAGAATTGTCACACCATCATAGTTAAAAAGAAAAGAAGAAATTTCTTCTCTTAAGAAGGAGCATGCAAATGAGTTGAATAACTGGGCTAGGAGGTTTGAAGGATTGGAAGCACTTCTAAGATGCTTCATGAAGCAAAGCAACCCAAATTTGGATGATGAAGCTTTGGATGACATGATAAGAAATATTGTAGCTAATGAAAATAGTAACGCAACAATGCGATCCTCTGCATCAACTAACGTTCCTAATTTTGAAAAGGTGTAATTACTCATTAAATTAGTGTCTTATTCACGTTTCAAAATGAAGGACTTCTAAAATATGATTTGATTTGATTTATATGTATATATAGAACAATTACTAAATTGTTAAATATATTTGTAGGTTGGAGACCAAGAAGATCGTGTTCAAGATACAGGAGATTGATGTTCATACAAAAAACTTGATTTTATTTTTGGATTTATACTTTTGATCACAAAGTAGTTGGTATTAAATTTTTAATATATACTTTAATGTTTTAGAAATGTCAAAGTGTTTTATGCACACGAGCGTATTGACTTCAATATATATGAAGTACTTCGACATTGACTACTAATATATAAATAGATAAGATTTTATATTTGATGTGTTATATTTTGATTATTTATATTTAGTATTTTGTGAATGTACACATGTTTGTTATAAATTGTAGATTCATTTTCGTTCCTTATTTTATTCATCTTTGATAAAAAAAAAATTGTGTACTAATAATAATAATAATTCAATTGTTTTATTTGTTAAACATTTTTTTAATTATTTATAACTTAAATAATTAAGCCTTAACACTAACTAAATTATATATATATATATATATATATATATATATATATATATATATATATATATATATATATATATATTAGGAACAAAATAAATGTTTGCTTATGACAATACCAAAACCAAAACTAAATAAATAAATGAAACACTAAAATTAAAGGGAGAAAAAACATAATCTAAACCTTTAGACCATGATTAAATAATCATTTACACTACTTATTTAGAATTTCATGCATTGTTTAAAATACATGCATGTCCACATTTTTATAACCGTTTGCTTAAACATATGATATGTACGGTGACACTCCAAAAATCATGGTCTAAACGTTTAGACAACGGTTATAGAAGACACAAATTTAATAATATAGGTGTTGCTTTTTTAATTTGACCACAATTAAAAATGTGTGCTTTATATGTATGATTATATCTTAAAAAGAGTGGTCTTTTCATTATTTTAAGTCACGGTTGCAAAAAACTGTGGCCTATGGACAAACACCACAACCACTTAGAGCACGTATGCAAAATCGTGATCAATATGTGGCTTAAACTAAAGGCCATGATTTTTACACATCTAACCACGATTTTTTTTTTTCGGGTCTAAAGCCAAAAATGTTATAGCGCATTAACCATATATTATAAGTAATTAATAAAATACAATGGATAAACAGGTCTTTTACATAATTTATCTATTTTTTTCTACTTTTTTCTTATGCTCATTCAAATAGGTAATGACAAATTTCTCCATTTCTATTTTTATTTTTATCATCTAAATAATTAATATATTCTTTTTTGTTATTTTTTCCCTTTTATTTTATTTTTCTTATTTTTGCTTTAGCTAAACATATTGTTAACTAGTGTCACGCACCTTAGCACCTAATATTTTTATTATTATTATATTATATATGAAATATGTATCAACTTTATTAGTAAATTATTGTAAAAAAATCTATCATACTGTATGCATATTTAGTGAATCTCTTTTTAATCATATTTTTCTATTCATAAAATTTAAATTGAAAAGCTTACAAAATGTGAATCCAATTTTTATGGGCATTCTCATTTAAATATGTTACTAACATGTTTGAAAACACTAATATATAATAGATGAATATTCAGGTTTATTAGAATGTACCTAGAAAACTTTTATTTTCTGAAAATCATATCTAAAATGTGAAATCAAACATATTCTATAATATTTGATGACTTGCCGGAGCTTCCTGGCTGGCTAGCTAGCTATATATATAAAACCAGTCCCCTAGTTGAAGACTGTTTCCAGGGTTCACGAAAGGGTCTCATTGAAACCCATGCCATGTGAGGGTTGATGATGACGTTTGTCCACGGATCAAGACGTGCAAGTTAAAATAAAAGTTACACATAAGACATGTAAAACTGAACACGTACGTACCCTAGTACTCCTTCAGTCAGAGCACACAAACACGACATCATAAATTCTAAATAGTACTAGTAATTGTCATCACTGAATCACAGTATGGCTCTGTTTGGTCGTTGCCATCAAAGCCAACGTACGTTTCTTTGTATTTTTTTATAATTATATTATTGATATAAAGTATTTTTTCTCAAATAAAAAAATAGCATGCTAATTAAAAAATTTAATTAATTATATTTAATTACATTATTTTTAATTAAAATACTATGATTTATTTTTTATTGTAATTTTATACGGAGGAGAAGAAAGAATTATTGCAACTAACACATAAATTAAATAAAAAATATTTTAAAAATATTAAGATTAAAAAAGATAAAGTTAATTGAAATTTTCTTATATTTAAAATTAAGATTAAGATGTTTTTTTAATATTTATTAATAATCTTTATTAAAAAAATTGATTAATTATTTTTAATGAAAATTTTCTTTTTAATTATATACTTTTAATTTTAAGATGATAAATTTAACATCTTAAGAAGAAATTTAACATCTTACTTAAGAAGAAGAATGATGACTTCGTATTATTATTAACCAGACCAATAATATCTTATTGACATATAATATTGTGCTTGTTGGTTTGAGTTAATGCGCATCATGGCTGAGCAACAGAGGTGAAAGTAAACTACAGTTGCCAAGAATTTGGAGAATTCACGTGGCTTGTCGTGGCCACATAACTTAACTTGCCTACGTAAGTGGTAGTAAATTCAATTCGTAGACTGAGTCCTATCTACTTACACAACACTAGGATGTGCAAATCATTAATAACGTGACAGGACTTGCTTTTGTCTGTGAATAATTAGCCTACTTACACATAAATTACTTGCACCGGCATAAATGGTGCTATTCGAAGTGCGTGTAAGGGGCATTAATTAACCAATTAATACTTAAGGCTTTCTTCTCTGATTCACTCAAACTTTAAAAAGTTTATCATGTGAAGCACTGATTGCAAAAACGGGTACTATATATCTTTGTATCATGTTAATAAATGGAAAATGTTAAAATATCTAATGAGAGCGGTTAAATTGATAACAAACAATGAGCTAATGAGCTTATGAATGAGAATTTGAGTTTAATTCTTGAAGAGCACCTTCTTAAAAAGAGATAAAGAAACTACTAGTATAAGTTAGGAAGCACAAATACTTTTCTAAAATAATGTGACAACATGTCATATACTTTTGAGATACTTGTTGAAAACATCATTAACACGTGTCAAACAAATCTCAATTGTGATGTAATTAAAATTTAAATTTTTTGGCTCAAATACCTCTTCCACGCACCTTGCACACCTTTCCAACACAACTTGAGCACGATGTCAAGAGAGCCAGTACGTAAATCGACACCTATTCTTAGCTAATCACTTCCTAGATATCCTTATCATAAAAAAATCAACTTATATATTACAAATATTGCAAGGCTCGTAACATTTTTTTTGTAAGGTTTATAATTAATTAGTTGTTGTAACTATATATTAAGAGATTAGTATTCCAACTATGAGGCACGAAGGGCTCACCTGGTCATGCTGGATCCCTCCTAATTGTGGCACTATTAAGTGGTGTTATTCTTGGATGCTTTTCGATCTACTTAGGTATTTAATCAGTTTTTTTTTTTTTTTCCAGAAGTTTACGCTGCTATGGGAATTGCTAGCAGTCGAGGTTGGACAAATTTGTGGTTGGAGGGTGACTCCCAATTAACTATTTTAGCCATCAAGAATCCCGATATGTTTCCTTGGAAGATTAGAAGTCACTGGAAACATGCATTAACTCTTTGTAAAGATTTTTCCTTTATTTACTCTCATGTCATAGGAAACACTTGCGGCTGATAAATTAGCCAACTTTAATTTGGCACAGTCTCGAAGGTTGACTATACTTGGTGGGATTTAGTTCCTCATTTTTCGAAGAGTTTGTATGTATATATAATAGGAGTGCTCTTCCTAAATACAGGTTAATTTGTGTAGTTTGTTTCATGGATTTTTGCCTAGTCCTCTCCCATGCTTTTGTTCCTTCTCCTTTATATTTTTATATATTTGGAGTGAGCTAGCACTCCAATTTTCTAAAAATTATATTTAATCTATAAGGCCCATGTTATAAAGTTGCTAAGCTTTATCATTTTCATATAATAATGAGAGTTTTCTCCCCTCAATTCAACAATACAAAAAGTGTGAATTGATACAATGATAAAAGCATAAATGAGGGGATATCTATCTATACTCAAGGGTCAGACCTAAAAATACAAAAATATAATTTTATTTTAAGTGTTAACTTGTTCAACCACGATTCTGACTTAACTAAATGACAAAATCTGCTATTCCAGAAATTTGTTACCTCAACTAACCCTTTGAAGCTTCGGTACTTTAGAATCAATCTCCAAAATTTATTCTACATCTTCAGACCTCTCTTCTTCTACAAAATGGGGAGAATATAGGTAACCAAGAAACTAAACTTCTAGACTAAAATTTAACTACTAATGAAATTAAAGCAATTTGAGTCAAAAACAACCATCTAAATAAGAATAAGAGAAAGATAATTGCCTCAAAAAACACTCACAAAAATAACTAATTTAAGCACTTTTCACTGGTTCACTCAAGTAAATGATGAGTGCTAAGATGGAAACAAGTGATAAGTTTAGGAGCAAATACACGACTATTTATTCATAAACATGTGGAGGTGATGAGCAGTAATTAGTAAGTGGGTATCAAACATTCTAAAAAGAATAATATTTAATTCTTCTATAACATTCTCTTTTAAGTTATTTTATGATAAGTTACGTCAAAAAGTTGTTTTATGATACGTATTAACTATTAACTATATTTTACATTTTCAAGATATTAAACAAAACCACTAATTTAATCTCATATATATATATATATGGAGTTCTAGATATTTTTTTGCAGTAAAACCAAAGCCACTAGTTGGCTAACATATAGAACTACCACTTTTACGAAGACCATTATTTCTTCTAATTATGCAAGCTAGAAGTTGAATTTCCACTTTTTCTCTTGGCGAGAAGCACTCGAATACTCTATTCAAATAATTTTCAACCAGAATATTTAAATATTTCCTCAAGTATTTAGATACTTGTGTCAGAAATACATTTTCCACCTCGCTGAACATATTTTAAACATATTTAGTTGAGTCTTCCACTCATATTAATTATGACTTAAGTTTGATTATTAAATTTTTTCTATTAGTAGGTGATATATATGTAAATTGCACCATAAATCCTCACTAAAGTTGGTGATATTCTTTGGCCTTACAAGGGGACACGCATTCCATTAATTTAAACTCTTTTTTTACCAAAACAACGGTATTATAATTAACTAAATTTTGTCTTATATACAATATAATTAGGTTCAGAATTTATGCTAAACCATCCATGACGAAGCGTTTATTTTGCACACTATATTTTCCTTGACCAAAGTTTATTTACTAAATAAACTAATTCAATGTTTTATATAAGATAGTAGTATAAAATGTTAAATTTTAAGTCATTCGAAGATACTTTTATGTCTGTCAATACTTGTGGTCTATACAGCAAAGAGTTTAATTTTTCTGGAAAATGTATTCATTTTAGTTTCACAAATGAAAGAAATAGGTACTGAAAGAGATTAAATTATTATTATTATTATTATTATCATTATTATTATTATTGATTTGAAAATTATAAATAATTATAAATTATCCAACAAAATTCTTTTAACAATATTTTTTTAAAAATGTTTCATTTATAATTTTAACACTATAATAGGGCTAATAATAAAAGAAAACAATAAAAAAATATTTTTAATTAACAATTATAAATATATTTTATTTGTGAAAATATATTTTCTCACTTTAAAGGAAAGCAAAGCAACTTCATTGTTGAAAGCGGCAAGTTTTTTTTCCTAATATATTTTTATCTTTGTACAATTTAGTCCTCTGATATTTAAAGTTGACAGAATAATATTAGCAATGATTATCGAAGGGAATAAAAGTGAGTAATTTTAAACTTTCAGGAATAAAATTGTGAATGAGCCCTTAAAATAGTATTCTACAGTACCCGTAGAACTAATTAAACCATTCTAAAACACAATCTATAATATTTCAAATAATCTCTATCAACAATTTATATATATTTTTTTTTTCTGAAAGTAAAATATTCTATCGAAAGTGATGAGACTAATTTCCGAGAAAATTAAATACTTAGTTAAGGGATAATTCATCTCCCCACAAATAATGCTCATAGGAATTGAATTTCTGTCAAATGATTTAAGAGTGCAAACTACTAGGCACTTGAGCTACACGTGGGTTACCAACATTTTGTATTGATATAGTGTCATTGCTATAGCTAATTAATAAAAATTTCATCTGTTAGATGAAAAGAAAAAATTAAAAAAGATTATCCCTTTAAAATATAAGATTAAAAAAAATGAATTATTTAACTCCCGAGGTGGACTGAATGAATGTCTCAAAACTTGAGAAGTTATGAGTAAAGCTAGCTAGCTAGCTAAAACTAAAAGAGAGAATAGATGGTGGAGTGATTGGAGTTGTAGTGGGGAGCGTGTTCAGCGGAAGGATGGCCAGGCTCATGGTGTGTGGTCCATTTGGGGACGTTGGGTCAGTTTTCTTTACAGGGCTTTCATGTGTTGGCGGACTTCTAGGCCTTGTCTCCCTCGTGGCAATCAAATTATTAGGTTCTTTGGGAGCTCAATATGCTTCTATGTGCAAATTCACCTCATTACAAAACCAATATGATTGCCTTATTACATTATGCATATTCATGATGCCTACTATATATATATATATATATTCAATTACTATTCTGTTGTTAATTATAAAATCTTTTCAACTAATTTATACTTCTTAAATAAATAGTTAATTTGTTAGTTATTTATATTATTATTTTAAATTTTTTTCTTATCTCTTTGTCAACTTATTTCAAAATAACTAATGTATCTAAAAATTAAAAAAAATATATCTAATAAAAAGAACAAATAAATTTTTTTAAAAAAATCTTATAATTAGAAATGGAAAAATACTTTTCAATACCTTGCTTATCTCTCTCCATATATCTATCTACCTATAAATATATAAGAATTATGAAGTATTTTGAAACAATGGACTTTGAAACAAAAATGATCTATGTAATAAACTTTCAATCTAACAATGAACTTTGAAACAAAACTATTCAACTAAAAATTATTAAGTAAAGTGATAAATAATGTAAATTACATTGATATAATTTAATGTCTCCCTCTCTTTGTGTTAAACATATTGCATTTTTGGTGTGATACAAATAATAGAAACTTGTTTGCATATCTTATTTAACCCTATATAAATGCATAACATCTATATTATTTGTTTCTGTTTATATCTATGAATTAGCAAAGTTTTTATCGTTTCAAATTCAAAGTCTTTTAGTGATAGAAATTTTTATTATGTTATTTTTATCATTTTAAAAAATATTTTTAGATTTATATGTAAAACTAGTAAATATTTTTGTGGATTTTATTATTTTTTAAAACAGTATTTATTAAAAATATTTTTTTAAATAATTTCAAAAGAAGATAAAAAATGGGTTCCCTAAACTTCTTGATTTGTTTGTGATAAACACATGCCATTAGATCATATTATGAATCATTAACATTAAAATGTATAATTAATGAAGCAAAAAAGGAAAAATTAAAATATATAAGTCATGTGAGCTTTTTTTTATATAAAAAAATCATAGGTTTTTTTAAGAAATCATTGATTTTAAAAAAAAAGTTTTATTTTTTTACTTTAAGAATTTTAAAAAAAGTTAATCATTTGCATTTATATGACCTTAAATCATCTTGAAATAATTAAATGATTCATATTCTTCTATATTTTAAAGGAATATACTATGTTAATTTTGATGTATCTATATGAGATACTAAATAATTTTATATATTTCTTCAAATTGTTTATATATATTAACATAACTTTTTGTTGGTATATATGATCTATGATAAAAAAAAATTAATTTAATCCTATATATGGTGAATTTTGAGATAAATGGTTTAATTAAAAATTATTAAATAATGTAGTAATCTATATAAGTTACACCGGCCAGTTATATGTGTGCGAGCGCAGTTGTTATCCTTACACAGATATAACCCTAATCAACTTCATTACACTGCCAATAACTTTATATAAAAGGTAAATTTTGTTAATTCAACCTTTTGAATTATAAATTTTTATTATTTTAATTTTTATGTCAAATTTTATTAAAATTGATTAACAATAAAAAGTAATTGAAATGATTAGTATTTTAATACATTTTGAAAAATACATAATTAATTTTGATCTATATGAATAAGATATCAAATTAAATAATTTTAAATTAATATGAATTTTTTATAAATGATCTAATAGTAAGATTTAAAAATATTATTCAATTAAAATTTATTAAATGACCCAATTAATAATTAGTATAAATTACACCAACATAATACATATCAGTAAAAAATATCTTAATTGTTTTGACAAATGAATACATTTTTATTAAGAAAAGTATTACATTAGTAATTAAGGAGCATTAATTAGGGTTGCTCCAACCCGTGTACAGGAACCACCTTACATCATTTACATAACAACTCAACACACGATAGCTCATAACAGATTACATATTTTATTACAACTCTCATGTGTGTTTCTTTTTTTTTAATTAAATATTATTGTTGCCTATAAAAACTTGATTATATGAACTTCTTTTTGTTCTGAAACATTATACTC
Organism: Glycine max; assembly: GCF_000004515.6. Lineage (NCBI taxonomy): Eukaryota > Viridiplantae > Streptophyta > Magnoliopsida > Fabales > Fabaceae > Glycine > Glycine max. Next base: position 39,678,251 of record NC_038244.2, read on the forward strand.
CAGAGTATAAACTTTATAATTAAATACAGAGTCTAAACTATTAATTTAAATTTAATAATTGAGTGTTCTCATTTCTCATAATATAACTAAAAAGTTGTTACCTTATATATATCCTCTCTACAGATACGCACATTTGGATATCTGATGATTCCTGTACTATAAATGTTGAATCTTTACAATAGATCCAGATACAGTCCATGTGGGTGCTAAGTCATTGATCATGACTTTTCATAGGCCAGCAAATTATAAGTTATGATCATATTTACTATTCATTCATGAATATTGTTGACAAGTACTCATCTATCTTAGAGCAAGTTGTAGTCATTAAGAAGTGCATCCCGAAAAATATCTTCTAAATTCCAAGGTTCAATTAGTTAACCAAACTCTCTATTGTGCTGCAGGTATTTCAATTGAATTATTGGAGAGATCGATTTACTTGTCTGATAGGCAGAGATTCAGATAATAATATGCATGCCTGATGATATATGATCTAGCTAGATGAAAGAGCAGGGAAAGATTTTAGCCATCCATTCAATTAGTGACGGAGATTAAGTTTAGAGACAATGAATGACAGATATATAGATTCAATTATGTTTTGGCAAATTATTAGAAGGATTGCGCACGTTTCAAAATATAGTGATGCTATATACATTACGAAAAAAAAAAGTCCTATATTAACATAATAAAAGTAGCATTAGTTATTTTACTTGATATAGATTTTATCTGACAAAATAAATTAAACTCTTATTATATATAATGTGAGCCTTTGTTATCATACTAATAGTATCTGAATTGATTGTATATATAGGAAATTGATATATATATATATATATATATATATATATATATATATATATATATATATATATATATATCAACGGATTTAACTATTAATTAAGATGCATTTAGTATCATATTGGTAGATAAAGTTTATATTCATAAAATGACAAGTCTAAATATTTTGTTTTCTATAGCATATGAATTTTCTTATAACAATTAGAGTAAATTAAATAAATTTAATTAGCTTTTGTGAAGTTTAAGAGTTTTGTTGAATAACTCAAAGTGGTGGAGTGCAGGGCATTCTCATGTGAGATGTGATACACAAAATAATTCATACAAAAATTTTTAAACATTTTTTTTATCATTATCACATGTAATAAATGATGCATAGATGAAAGATAGATAAAAAAATGTTATTGTACAAATTGATGTATGGATAGTTTTTTATCTTTTAAAGAAATTGAAGTATGAATAGTTGTACAAATAATATTTTTCATCTCATAATGGCAAGTTCTCATTTTGATTTTTTTTTCTTCTTGGTTTGGTTATGTGTAACTTCCTACGAAGGAAGTTCAATGAATGAATTAATTGACCAATTAAATGGAACTGGTTTATTATTAATGGATAGGGAGAGCTCTTCCATTTGAAAGGAGGGGGGGCTCATGAGAGAATGATTAATTTGTTAAATAGTGAGAATAGCATTTAATGCGAGAAAACAAAGGTAACGAATGAGCAAGTGATAAATTAAATTGCGTACAAACTGATGATAACGATGATAAAATATACTCCTTCCTTCCGTTATATAAGTCGTTTAAAATTATTATAAATAATTAAAAAATAATTAATTTGTTAAATTTAATAAAAAAAAATATAGGTGATTTTTTTAATATATCATTTTATTTTGAATTAAATAGTACTATCCTCCTACTCATTTACTCTCATTAAACAGAATTTTCAACAATAATAATAAATTTTTATACAAACTTGATGGACTAAGACCTTTCTACTTCACATAATTAATTAAAAGTATTTCTTGTATCCGGCATTACTTGTGGAAAAATAAATGATTTTTGAAATTAATCAATTATATAAACACATGACTAAATAGTAGTGGTTTAAGAAAAAAAGTTCACCAGAATTAAAAAGACTTACATTAATGCATGAAGTATTTATTAAGGATAATTTTGGGAAAAAACCATTACTTCCTTGATTCTTAATTATAAAATTCTTTTTAAGAATTTATTTGTCCTTTTTTAGAAGATAATTTTTTTAATTTCTAAATACATTAATTATTTTTTCTTATATACCTTTACTCAATTATTTTCTTTCCAAACATTAATGAGAAACAAGTGAATAGAGAGAGAAAAAAGGGATAATTTTGAAATCATAGTATAAATAATCAACAAATTTAATGTGATAACTACTTTTCTTAAGGGAGTGTGAATTAGTTGAAAGAGTTTTATAATTAGGGACGATGAAAATAATATTTTTTTATTGATTGTCTCTTTTTATAAGATTCTCTTCTAATTGTTTGGTGCATTAATTATTTATTTTCTATAATACCCTTGATTAATTACACTCTCTCTTATTTGGATTGGAGAATAAAAGAAACAACATTAGTTAATTAGGTGAGAAGTAATTAAGTGGAGAGAAAAACCAAGGATAATCTTGGAAGAATAATACTCCCTTCATTCTTAATTATAAGATGATTTCAAAAATGTGTTTGTCCCTTTTCTATAAGATCATTTTTTAATGTTTAGATGCATTAATTACTTTTTCTTCTGAGAATCTTGTTAACTAGTGTCCTAAGAACATTTGTTAAAGAATTAAAAGAATGAAGTTTTTAATGTGTAAATTACAGGAGAGCGCAAAAAAATCACGAGAAGCACAATTTTATACCTCCCAATAAAAAATGTTCTGCTCTTAGTTCCTTAACTAGTGTCCTAGGACACTTGTTAGCATTTGTCTTCTCTTAAACACCCTTAATTATTTTCTCTCCAAAAATTAATAAAAAATAATTAAGTGGATAAAGTGATAAGAAAATGGTACTCCCTCCATTCTAAAATATAAGTTATTTAAAGTTATTGCACAAGTATTAAGAAAAATAATTAATTTGTTGAATTTCATAAAAAATATTAGTGATTTTCCTAATATACTCTTTTATCTCTAATTAAATAGTGCTCTTACTCATTTACTCCAACTACACAAAATTCTCATTAATAATAACAAATTCCTATACAACTTGATAAACTAATACCTCTCCACTTCACCTAACTCCATGGTATCTCATCTACTTGTGAAAAAGCAAGTGATTTTTGTAATTAATCAACTATATAAATGTATGAGTAAATACTAGTGACTTACAAAAAATAGTTCATGAGAATTAAAAAGGTTGTTGTATTAATACATGAAATATTAATTGAGAGTAATTTTGGAAAAATATTTAATGTAATATTAATTTTGTAAAATGACTTATATTTTGGAACAATTTTTTTTCTCTAAAATGACTTTTATTTTGAAATGAAGGGAGTAATTTTGAAATAATAGTGCACATAATTGACATATTTAATATGATTAACTAAATTTATTATTTTTCTTAAAGAATATGAATTAATTGAAAGGATCTTATATAAAGACAAAGGTAGTACCCTATATTTAATATGCTAAATCGCTTGAGTTAGATTAAGTTATAATGTGAGTTTGTTTAAATTAAAAAAACAACTCTGAAATAAGTGTTTTTTTATAAGCATTTTTTAAGAAGCATATAAAATTTATTTCTTAAAATAAGCAAAAAAAGCGTTTTTTTAATAGAAGTAATTTAAACAAACACACTAACAAATAAAAAGCTACTCCTTTTATTAAAATAAGTGTTTATTTGAACAAATAAATTTAAACTAATATAATATAATTAATATTTTGATAAGTTTAACCCACTAATTTAATGGGTAAAAAAATGGGTTGAATTGATTTATTGGATCAAGTCTGTTTTTTTGTTTTGGTTAGACATTATTTTGTTGGACAAAGTATTTTGTAAAGAACATTTAATTACTGCATATGCCAAAAATATACTGTGTAAACTATTATAGATTTTATGTAGTTTCATACTATATTTATTTAATTTATGATGCTGGTTTCTAGAAAATATTTGTACCAAGATAATTTAGTGTGATAATATTCTTATGGTTGTGACAATATGTATATATTTAGATGGTTGATATTTCTTATTTAATATTCAATTTATAGAATATTTGCTTTTTGAATTTTGACATACTAACCCAACTTAATTAGCAATTCACTAAAATTGGGTTAACTCAACCTAACTCATCTTTAGACAAATTAGGTTTCTATAACTCCCTTTGCTCCACTTTGAAGGTATAGGTGAAGTGATGGTAATAGATAAAATAAAATAAAAAAACAACGAATGCAAAAAAAAAAAAAAGAGTTTAATAATTACGCATTGTCAGTATAATTTTTTTTATACGTCAATCAATTAAAATTTATTATTGATATGATACTTATATACTTATTATAAAAATTAATAAATTTATTATACATATTTATTTATAATTAAGTAACAGTTTAAATTTATTATAAATAATGTCACTAAAACGTGTGTTCTTGCACGTGTAGGGCTAGAAAGGGAGCAAGCTTTATTTTTATTTTTACGCATGGTGTGATTGAGAAGCAGCGAGCAGATTGTGTTTGATGCTATCAATGTGGCCTTGCATTGATTCTTGGCTGGACCTTGTGGTGGGAACGGGACGCACATGTGTGCACATGTTTCTTGTTCTACGTTTTTTGCCATGTTTTTTAGTATCATCTTAGGCCTTAATTTGCACAGTATATACACTCCAATGGGTTGGACACGTTCAACTTGGCTTTCCAATTAGAGGAGAGAATGCCCTCCACACAATGCAACTTGAATTTGTCCCCATGATGCATGTCATCTCATGAATCTATCTCACTTAATTTGGAGCCATATATGCATGTTCCTTTGCTCCACTTTGCACCCTTTTGTGCCCAACCAATGCTTGTGTCTTGGCCCCTTTTCGAACACACACAAACAAGTCGTGTACAATTTCTCGTTTGCTCTTTAGTCTTTGTTTTGATTTGAAGATTTTTTTTTCTTTCAGCCCGCAAGTTTCGTGGGTAGGGTCTTGACTCCCGTGTTGAGCCAAGTTAGTTTCATTGTATTTTGGGAAAATTTATGCGCAACCTAAACCGCTTTTAAATATGTTTACCTAAACAACTTACAAAGATAATCGAGAAAATCTAACTATAGTTAGTTGAATAAAGCATGTAAGTTATTATGATTTTTTAGTATATGTATTCAATTTCCAAAAATAATCTAATTAATTGCTTATTTGTGTTATAAATTCAACTATGCATGATACTGAAATAAATTAAGAGTTTACAAAAATCATATATTGTTTTCGTAAATCAAAATATATAAGCTAGTCTAAGCTCTTTTAATTATTTGTCTCCCATACTATATATAACTATTTTCCTAATTAAATTATAGAAAAGAGTCCCTTGAGTAAAAAATGAGTACTAAAATAACTAATGATTAAGGTTTTTTTAAACATAATAGTTAGTATTTAGAGAAAAATAGTATTTATTAGAGGTGTAAGGGACACAATAAGTATTTCCTCCATCTCAAACTATCTGATCTTTAAGGGCTTTTTTTTTTTACATAAATTAAGAAATTAGTATTTTAAGAAAATAGTATTTATTAGAGGATAATTTTACTAAAATAATTATTCTTTTCTTAATTTCAATAAATATATTATTAAGTATTTCAAGATAATAATATTTATTAGAGGATAAAATTAGAATATGTGTTTGAATATCGCATTGAAAACTGAGAACATAAGTCAATATAGATTTTTTTTTTTCAATGCTAAAACATCGGTTAATTTGGGACTGAGGAAGTATTTTTTAATGTTTAGCTTTTATAAAAAGAAACAAAATGTTGTTGATCCGTCAAAATTTTTTGAAAGGTTAGTTTTAGTTCTTATAAAATTTCAATATAATTTTAGTTCCTACATTTTTGCCTAGAAACTGATTTTTTTTGTCCCAAGTGAAAGACAAATGACAACAGTTTTAATAAATATAAAGACTCAAAAGCTATTATTAAATTTTTAAAGGAACTAAAACCAATATTTTGAAATATTTTGAGAAATGTTACTACAAGTACCTTTTATATCAGTTAAAACAAACTTTTATGGGCTGGTTGTACACCCGATCGAAATAGATAGGTACAGATAATGTAATTTGTTTTTCTTACACTGGTTACGTTATAACTGATTTAGAATAATATGATTTTATTTTTTACTCTTTCATGTACACTAAATATTAGTATCGAAAATGAAAAGACTAATGTTGAAACAACTATTGATTTCAGTAAACTTTTAACAAAGTTAACGAAAATTAAATAAAGGACTTAAAAGGGATGATTTTGAAAATTTGAAGAGCCAAATATAATGAAAGTATTTTTGAAGCACTAAAATTAATATAGATCAATACATATTTAAATAAACAAAATTATATTTAATTCTTTATTTACTTTTACTTATAAATGTTTGTTTGATGAATTTTTTTTACAATCCTAGAAATATCAAAATTTAACCAGATGCATAAATGTATTGTTAGATATATCCAGAAATAATATTTTTAGTTAGAATATTTTTGAGAATATGATTCCTAAAATTACGACCTCGTAACAAAGAAACACTCCTTTGTTTTGTCATGATGAGTATACAGCCTTACGTATAGAAATGGGCTTCTTTAAAGCTCTTGGACTTAGCCCATAATGTGTTTCTATCACCCAAGTGAAGCAATGACATAAATGCAGACAAAAATATCACGGGTGTATATATAGTTTAAATAAAAAATTTCAATATTTATGTATTACTTTTTTATACACTCATTTAATTTAAATTAATTTAAGATAATTATATTTTAAAAGTCGACAAATTTAATTTATCATATATAATGGATGTAATTAGATGGTTATTTAAAACTTTTTACACTCCATCTTTTTTTCTCATGTTTTTATTTTGATCTTCAAATTATGATTATGAATATATAACAAATTTTATCCGGTACAATTTTTTCTTTAAAAAAATAATAAAAATTTGAAAAAACAGAAAAACAGATTCATAGAGGACGAATTGGAGAACAAGACAAGATACAAAGTTAGTTGCAACAATCACATGGCTGAATGTGAGAAAACCGTGGAATAAGTTAGTTACAATTAGACTTGTTTTGCTATAAAAATTCTACAAAGACTCAGTAAGGATACGCAAAAAACGATCTGAAACCAACCACTAATTAAGAGAGAAAACTTCTTCCATCAATTGTTTCAAAAGATACTGAACATACCCTTGTTTTCTCCAAATCACCATTGATCCTTGTGGTTGCATGTAAATTGATGGTTATCCTTTGGTTGTTGGAGTGTTCCCATTTGAGCTTTCCATTTCCAGAGATCGTAGTTTCTCTATAATCTACGTCATTTGAGCTTTTCACTCCTTAGCTCCTCATTGCACTGCTCCATCTCATCCATCACCCTAGCTTGGGAGCATTTCCTATAAAGATGCTGCGAAAACACTTTTCCTTCTTAATTACTATTCTCTATACAGAAAACATTGTTAGCATCAAAGAGAAGGATTAAAAAAGAAACATAATATCAATTATGAAAATATTTTATCCAAGTATTCAATATTTAAAGATATCCCCCACATCTTAACACTAGAATCTCCCTCTTAGGTTTGGTTAACATTCATTCCAAGGTAGCATATTCACTCAATAAACGAGGTCTTATGTACTATAAATGTAAGGTGAGCCTCACATTTTCAAACAAGGACCAATCATCTGAAGGTAAAAATATGGTTGTTAGTTATCCAAGGGAGAATTTACTCCTTAATGGATAATGTCCAAAACAAAGCCAATAGCTAGCAAAACAATATGTCCAACCTCATTTGATTTTATTTATTTTTAAAGTACATCCTATGTTAGAAATTGATTACAATAAGCACTTGACATTGCATTTCATTTTATTTGAAGATACTACTTGGGTTCTTACAATATTTCACAAGCTTAAAGATCTCCCAAGGAAGCTTCATTCCAGGATTTAAGTTTATCTCCTCATTTGCTTCATGGTCTTATGTTGCCAATTTTGCAACATGGTTTTGGACTCAATGGCTCATACCTCACATATGTCTTCATCCATTTCTTCTTATTTTCAATATGGTGCTCAGCAATCAAATGCAAGCCCTTATAGTGACTGAATTAGTGACTAAATAAATAGTATAATTCTATTGCTATGATGCTCATTTATCGACAAAATTAGCAATAGGTTTCAATTGTATTTTCTTTTAAAACAATATAATTCATTTTAATGTAGTGCAGAAGTAGCAGCTATACCTGTGGTTGCTAATGAGGTCCCCATGCCAATTAAAAGAGACCAAAATACAACTTGTTATTAATTAATTTGTGATTGTTTATATTAATAGCTATTACATTGTCTAATTAATTTGATCTCAACATATTAAAATCTAGATATATTGTAATTATTTTGTGATAATCGCTAGTTTATTGGTTAAATAACTTAACAATTGAGATTATGGATATTCTGTAACTCATTAAATTGTAAACTAATCTTGTTCGCAGTGCATGACTGTCATTAATTTAAAGAAATTTTGCATATGATTAAAATTGAACATGAATTCTCTTATTAAATAGATCATTATCACTTATATAAGCTCAACAAAACCTTACACTATTGTACCAATCCTTTAGGATACTTAACAATAATTGAATTTAGTTATATCATTAGCACATGAATGTTTCAGTAGCTAAATGGTTAATTTCTTGTAGTAACGATAAAAGAATAAAAATTAAAACACCGATAAAACCAAGCTAGATTAAAAGTAGCTTCAGCTGATAACCCAAGGTGATTATCCTACATTCATAAAAATAAAGAAGCTAGCCATATATAGCAACTCACTACAATGTTGGGACTTAACTAATTAGGACTAATTTACAACCAACCGATTCCCATCTGACGTAATTAGCCTAATACCAAAATCCATTATTGGCTCCACTACCACTAATAACATTCTGATCTTGGTACCTATGGTGGTACCTTGACATGAAATTGCTACTCTCACCCACATCTAGTTCAGTCCAATGCACCACATCATCTAACTTTTTCTCTGCCACTTCATTTTGCAAACCCATAAACTCCAAGTCCCTTTGAGATGGAAACAAATGAGACTGTGTTGGTGGTGGTGGTGACTCCACTGAAGGCAGGTTAAAGAGTAGGGCCTCAAGGCTGTTTATTGAGTAATAATGGCCCCATTGGTCATGATATAATTCATTTGGGGCTTTAACATTATTATAATTGTCTTGGAAATGCCGTTGCTCTGAGGCACCATAGTCTTCCACCTTACAACATTGGTATGCAGAAAATGATGATGGGTGTGGTAAGAGCACGCCAGGGATGCTCTCAATGTAGCTGAACTTTTTTCTCAATAGAAATACGTAGTTTTGGTCTTCAATCACCTTGAGTGCCATGAACAAAAACCACAATTTACATTATTCGTGTGAGTGCAATTGTAAGTAGAATTTTGCTTTAATTATTTGAGTGTAGAGAGAGAGAGAGAGTGTGAGAGAGGGAAACCTTGTGAACTCCTCCTAATTGAATAACTCCTTCTCTTACTGCAATAAGGGCTATGGTCTGCAATTATACAATTGAATCAAACAAAGAAAGAAGATCATGTGTGAAAACTATTTTACACGGTGTTCTGTAAAAATTAACAAATAATGACTACATAATATTTTCTCTTTCTCTGTATGTAAAGGAATTTTATTTAATAAAATACGACAAAATTAATTACGTATAGAAATAAAAACGTAAGTAAAATTTACAACATAAATAAATACTTATACAGTATTATGAAAATATCAATTTGAGGTAAAATAATTAAATTAAATTAAGAAACCCAAATTGGTGTGTTGAATCCTTCAAATTGCACACTACCATTATTAGTCGGGTTGCTCTCCCAATTCACAGTCAACAGTGCGTACAATAGGAAAGTCTCCGCTCAGAACTCCCATGTAAGACAAATTAGTTTAATTGAACATATAGACAAAAATGAAAAATAAAAAGGAAGGAAAAGAAGAAAAAAACAAAAATAAATTTCATCTTGGTCGAAAAATTAGCATATTTTAAGGGGGGAAAGGCCTAACCAACCAGTACTTTAAATCATATCCACTGGTACTCATTCGATCACATCAGAGCCGTAACTCAAGCTATTTACCCATTTGGGTTTTAAAAAAATATAATTTTGACAGACTTAAATATTTGTTCCTCCATGTAAATATATATCAATTTCTAGCTAAATATATCACCTAAAATTTAAGTTTAAACCTAACTTAATTTTTCTTTAATTAATATGTGAAAATTAATTTCAACACACTCTTATATATATTACATCGAACATCTTAACAAAACTAACAAGATTGAATATATGTGAGTGTACATGATTCAATAATGACCTATGACTCCATAAACTTAACAATTATTAAAATAGACTATAATGTTTTAGAATTTAGTTTGATGTCTAATTTAATCTTAAAAATTATCTAGAATTAAGAGTTTTTTCCGTTTATCTATACTATTTTTCCTGTATTTTTAATCAATGTGAATTTTCAATACTATCATCAATTTTTTTATTTTTGTATATTTTTGTGATCTTTGTAATATCTAAACCTTTTATTTTTTTATTTTTAGCGTCAGGTCCCCTAGCCTGTTACAAAAATGCTTACATGGTTTCATCTAGTGTGCCATATAAGCATTTTTGCAACATGAAATTGCCACATGTCAATACTGATCAATTCACGTAAAAGTTTTTGTAACAAAAGGACAACATAAGAAAACTACTAATAGAGATGAATAATGAAAAGAACTATGCCAAAACATTATAAACCTGAACTTGAAACTACTACAACTCACAAATATATTTAATGAGATAATATTAGCTCATTCTGTCATACATACCTTTATACCAGACTGAAACTGGGCTTCCCAGGTCCTAGGGTACTGTAAAAGAACATGTATATATGTTATATAATGATATTAACATGTTTCTCATTTTCTTTTTGTAGTTATTAAGAATCATATGATACCACGCACTGTGTAGATGAAAATCTTTTCAGGGAACTTTTTCCATTAACATATAATCCTAATTTAAACGTTGAATACACTAGCAAGAATTTAACATTTTTTTAATGCTCACTGTGTAAGTACAAGCAAGATGCCACTTTTTACCCCTCACCAAATCTGCTGGATTGTTACATGATGACAAGAAGTTGATGTCTATCCACTTGTGACTCTGATCCTCGGCTACTTTCCCTATCAAGCTGGCCCATGTGAAATATATATGAGAAATGATATTTGTATAATAAAATATACAACTGACAGAAAAAGAGAAAATGAAAAGAAATTTGAATTTGAAACATAAGGAGGAGGAGACAGATAGATATAATATAATGTTGTATAGTGTTATACAAATTATACATTGTACGTGTATAGCATCTCAATATATATAACACTACCTCTTTGCTTTGAATCACAAATCTCAAAAGAACAAAAATTGAGGCATCATATGCCACTAAAAATTAATATGGGATATACTTTACTATTATAATTGATATGCATACCCTTCTCCATAGTTATAGATTTCATGTGACATCTTGAAGAAAAGCTCAGGTTGGAGCCCTTGGTAGGGCTGGCATTCATAGTTCCCATAAACTGATAAGGGAGGATAATCGCCTGAATTAATTTCAGGTGCTGATGAGGTAGCAAAGTTGCAGAAACCATCTTCCCAGACCAATATCCTGCATGCACGTACATATATATATAATTAAGTATTAAACCAAACACAATATAGTCCTGCATAAATTTAGCAATAAATTTTGCATGAAAATCAAGAAAATATTACCAGTTCCTTCTGTTTCCTCTGGATTTATCATTAGCCGCTTCACTTTCCCATCTACATATATCACGAAGATATATACAAGCATCAAAATTCAACATATTCACGCAAAATAACTTGGAAATCTGTTTGCATGTATATACTTAGGCAAGTATATATATGTGCCTAAATTGTCAAATTTATGGGTTTTTTTTTTTTTACTTCTTCAGAAATTATTGTTTACAAAGTTCGACACTATGTGATCCCCACCAATACTCATAAGTGACAGATTCAAGACCGTCAGTGAAGACAAATTATTTAAAAAAATAAAAATTAATAATAATCATTATCATGCATATGAAAACAAAGACCTAAATCTTGAAATTAATCTAGTCTTGTGAGCTGAAAAAGAAATGAAATGTTCAAATGAATAAAACCAAGTATCTAGTAAACTAAAAATAGAACAAAATGTAAAGATTAGGGAGTGCAAATTAGTCAATAAAAATCATAATTTGAAACTAACTAGTTCAAATTATAAAATTAGGGGGTGCAAAAGGAATTATTACAATGAATATATACTTGTATTTTTCTCAAAGTTAAAATCAGGAGGTGCATTTACATCCTTCAAATATATATGTGTCCATCCTATTAATTGTTTTTTTGTAAATTAAAATGTGTGGTTACATAACAAGTGGAAATTGATGGAAATCACATAATTCTGGATCATGTATATAATAATTCTCTTGAGATAGAGTATGTTAATTTTATTATTGTACATGCATATATTTTTGTCTCCTTACTTGGGTGGTGGATAGTTTCTTGGCACGATCCTCCAGAAGACTACATAGACCCATTGAGAATTTTGATGGATGCATAAGCTTCTGAGTGTTTGTTGAAGAAGATGTGTAACAGCTAATGGACTGAGATATTCTTCCATTAACTCATCAATCAAATACAAGTGCTATCTGATCCTTTCTCCTGCTAGCTCCCCCTTTTACTTGGTCATACTTATAGTACTACAAGGGCAACGGCAACATTATATCCTGCTTTATACATGCCAACCATGAATATCTCATGTTATTCCTCCCTCCCTGTTGCTGTGCAGTGAGAAAACATCACAGCCATGAACAATCACACATATATAAGTAAATGTAATACCACATTTTAATCTAAAATCTTAAAAGTTTAAGTTTATAAATTTTCTTTTGGTATTTTTTTTCTTAGGTTTATCTGATATGAGATTTCACCTTATACTTATATTTCAGCATCTCTTCTGCATATACTTTTTGGTGGGATCAAATTAATGAATCATACATATTTTTCAATTTACTCAATATTTTTGTTTCTCTTTGGGGCTATTTTAAAATATCCTCATCCATATTCACGAATCATATCTGTCAGTAGCAAAGACAGGAACGTTATTATTATTATATTACATTTGTGGTTGCAACAACAGTCATACGTAGCTTCATTTCTTTGAAGACTTGTATCTTCCTACCTAGCTATCTCGTGACCCCCCATGCAGTGTCTTTGATGATATAGTAACGGTTAGGTATTGGATTTATTTTTATTGATATATAATCTTTATCAAAAGAAATAAACTGTTAATATAAATATGGTGTTTTCTAATAAGACAAAATTTACATCCAGCTCTATAGGTGTTGTTGTCCAATTAAAATTAGAATTTTACATTGATAATATGCATAATTCTTTAATGCAGATTTTTTTCTTTCATATTAGTGAGAGGAAACTCTAATTATAATTGAAAAATAGTATATATAGCACCGATAGAACTGAAAGTTTTTTCCTTGCTAATATATATGATATATCATCATATTTTCAGAAGAAGCTAGGACATTACTAAATTACATTTGAGTGTATTTTAAAAATAAAAGAAAGTTATAACTAATCCATTGATGAGAATCTAAAATTGTCTAAATACAGGGACTTATGATCAGGAGTAGGATGAAACAGTCAGATGATATCTTCCCACAAATGATATTAGACATACTTAGCAAGACCTAAGTGGAGAAGGATGAAGGCCCAGAGACACTACCAAAGAATCTTAATTGTTACTGAAGGCCCAAACTAATTTGAAGACACATGCCAAATATGTTTTTTTCGTTATCATTTTGGTCCAAACTAATTTGAAGGCCATATCAAATAATTTTTTTTATTTCTATTTTTCATTTTCCTTTTAATTAAATAAAATTGGTGTCTTTTTAACTACACCTTAGATACACTGTATGTATTGAACTCATTTTTAATAAAGGGATTTTTGGCATTTTGTAAACATTTTGTGAGAGCTTCTCTCTGAGTTTCTTGTTGAACCAATCTCTGACTTATCAAGGTAATTCTTGTGACGTCTATCCTCTCTAGAAGCGGCATCCTCCAAATTCTGTGACATGTGTCAAGCAATCCGCTCCTAGTAAAGATCACATCACCCATCTATAAAAACTAGTGAAAATTCATCTATAAAATTAAGACAGTAGTTAATTGCTTCCTTACATCCAGGGGTTTTCTATGCTAACAAATTTGGTTCTATTTTTCTATCTTCTACATATAATTTTGCTTCCCATAATCCTTATTTTACTTTTACAATTTTTGGCACAAAGAGCAGGGGTTTTAGTTTGATGATTTCCAACCAAAAGAAAGATATAATGTAATACAAAATGTATAAATATAATTATTGCTATTGGAATTATTAGATAACTATGTAAGACAAAAGAGGTAAAAATAATAACTAAAACAAAGAAGTGTTTATGTAATTACATGAAATCTCAAAAAATATTATAATTTATTCTAGTTTTTGTCATATTAATTTTCTTATGTCATTTTTGTTATTTATTATGTTCTTATTAGTTTTTTTAATTATATTAATTTTTTATTATACTAGTTTTATCATAATAATTACATAAAATCTCAGAAAATGTTGTTATAATGACTAAAAAAAAGTAGTGTTCCAAACAAAGAAGTAGATGTGACCCATTTCATCCTAACCATCCCACCTCATGCATGCTAGCTTGTCAATCATGGGTCCCTTACGGGACTTTATAATAACTGTTTTGTAAACAAAAATATTTGAAAAAAATTAACTAAAAAATTAGTTAGCTAATTTATAGTTAGAAATTAATAACTGATATTGTAGGAGATTTCATATTAATTAGAGATATGATTAAAATAGTATATATAATAAGTAAAAGACAATTCTCATCTTATAAGTTGATTTGATAGGACTAAATTAAAATATATTGAAGTATAATTTTAAAATGATAAAATAAATAACAATAGTGTAATGATTAAGTAAACAGCGTAATTGAAAAAAAAACATTTTAAAAAAGAAATGAAATAAAATAAACCCGTATTAATTTTGTCACTATCAATATCCTAAAGCATAATATTAAATAATAAAATAAATACTGCCAATGTTGTAATGTAATGGTTAAAGCAAACAACTTAATATAAAATATTAAAAAAGGAGAAAGATAAAACAAAAAAAAAAGAGTAATAAAACCTCACGTTTATGAAAAAAATGGTTAAAAACAATCTCGATTAATAAGATTAAACCAGTTGAAACTAGTAAATAAAGTTAAAAGCGAGATGAAAAAGTGGTTACCAAACATAGTCATTGGGGTACTGATTTTTAGTTATAAGTTTAAAAATTTTCAAAAACTGCAACCAATTTTTAGTATTTTTTTTCTTCTAACTTTTTGTTTAAGAATAACCTCAATCCAAAAGTTTTCTATTTTGTTAAAATTAGTTTAAGGATGTGTATTGTGATAATGGCAAGGACGACAACAATGATGTAATGATATAATAATGGTTGACAATGATTGATATGTTTATGGTGGTGTGACAATATTGATGGTGATAATAATAAGGATGATGATAGAGATTATAACAATGATATTAGTAGTGGTAGTAATGATAATTGACAATGTTATTATCAAATATAGAACAAGAGTGGGTATTTTTTTAAAAAAAATTAAAAATCAAGTTGACGAATCTTTTCTTTTTTGTTCTGAAAATAAAAATAGAAGTACTTTATTTTAGAAATTATATTTAAAAACAAAAAACCAGACACCAATAACCATCTCAAACGAATTTTAGTCAAACTAGCTTAAAAGTTATTCTTATTAGTTATTCAAAGTGACTCACAAACTACTATAATGATTTAATTAATTAATTGATTTGTAGAAAGTACACTTTACACCAAATATACAAAAAGTACACGTGTCATGTTTTTAAAGAAACGGCAACTATTTAATTACTTGCATTTGGCAGGAACCAAAAGATAACTATAACCAATTAAAAACATTCATCTTTTTGTGATTTCCTTCTTCCCATAGTTAAAGCATTTTCCATAGAAATATTATTTGAAATATATAGTTTACATGCTTTATGGATTTGGGTGAAATCAGAATAATCTTAATTATCTTCACATTTGATTGAAGGAAGTTTGAGTTGGATTAATACAAATGTTGATAGCTATTATTGTTTTGGAATATTCTACATGTACCATTTTTATTTAGAGAGATAGAACCAAAAGAAAATATAAGAGACATGTCATGTGGTAGCATGCATAAGGTTATGATTATTAGGCCACAGTCCAAACTGAAGATGTGCTGCACTGTGCTATTCCCCTCTTCAATTTTCCCGTCCTTTGTAATAAACGCAGCAGCCAGCATGCATGAGTGAAGTAGGAAAAAGAAGGGAGACGTACTTGTACTAGCAGCCAAAGGGGGATGCACCAAGTAGTAATTTTAATATCTCTATGCAACTTAAAGGAGTAGAGAAACATGCATGATGCATATATATGTGCTTGTATGAGAGGACACTCACCAACCATTCTTGTCGGGAGAAGAAATTAAGAAACCAAGGGACACAAGCATCTTCAGTCTGAATCTGATCAATTCCCCCTCCTTCCCCTAGCTAGCCATGTGATTAATTATCACGTGATTTTATCAACATGTGTTGCATGCTACAACCCTATTAATTGGAAAAACCTGCACCAATCCACCCAACAACTTCACCGTAAGTGTAGCTAATTAATTAATTAGCCTTGGTTCTCCACGGAATCAATAGATAGATGAATTGACGTGGAATTATTTTTGTTTAGGAAGCATAATGTGATATAATTAATGTCTAAAATTTAAGACACATAAACATTACATGACATACAAATAAAAAGATTCTAATGAAATGAAATGAGTAATATAAAATAAAATATAAATTGATGGTATATTCATACTTTTTTAATCAATCTTTTATATTTTTTCAAGTGTATAAGTTGTGTAAAGATGATAGGTTAAGTGTTCAAACCAGTAAAAAATAATTGAAAAATATTAGAAACACACTCTTTTGAATAAATGTTTATTGATTGGATGAAATTTATTCAAAATGATAAAAAAAATTTAAGTTTTACATCATATTTAATATTTCTCTTTCTTGATTTTATAATTTTTAACAAATTTTAATCAATTAAAGAGAATGTGTTTAAGAGAGTGTGTCAAAGAGTACATTTCCAGCACTCCTCAAAATGATTTTTAAATTAAACATCTAAAAAAAAGTGTCCAACAAGTATTGGTATTGAAGACATATATGATACGACAACATTTCAAACAATAAAGGTACATGTGTTTCATAAGTTCTAGTTTAATCAAAAGTTGAGTTTGAATTTTAAGTATATAATTACATTAAAAAAAGAAAATTTCTACTACTCCTAATGGTCTAATTTAACTTAAATATAATTATCTTTAATAGATAAGATCTGCCGTGTATACCAAAATTATTAATCATCTTTCTTAATCATTCCTATGGTTGGTTATTACATCATTCTCTTGACACATGTTAGTCTGAAATTTATCTCAGCTATTGCTACTGATCTAATTTTTGTCATTGCTTTGGATATAAGTATGCATGGCAACAGGACGGATCAGGGATGAGTTTTGCTTATCCCACCCCGACTCCCATTTCCCCCACCCCACCTTCGAAATCTGACAAGAATGTAGATTTACCCCATTGTTATGCCTAATGGATTGGTAGTTGTGTCACTTTATGTTATTCCAAGTTGTGATAGTTTTCAACTTTGTTATTTTGGAATTACGGAAACTGCCAATAATATGAGAAATGCCAGCCATAGATGTAGTTGTGCTGCAAAATATTGGATTCTATTGCTTTAACATGTGTCTGGACGTGGGGAAAAAAGGGAAAGAAAATAGTAAAGACACTATGATAGATAAAATAATAATTTTTATATTGGTTTAATTACATTTTTTTTATTTTAATACAATTAATTCGTAATTTTAGTCTCTTAATTTTTATAAGAAAGTATAATATTTCTTACAATTATTTCATTTTTTATATAGAAAGTATAATATGTTATCATATGTTTCTAAATTTTTAATAAAAAAATAAAATAGGATAAGTCGACTTTTTTTTATCAGCCACTAAAGTATATAATAATATAAGGATACAAGGAATATTCCAACCCATATACAAAATTACAATCATTGTTACAAAACTAATTTCAGCTCAAAAAAGCCTTGACACACACATAATATAACTTAAACAAGGATCCCATAAAGACATAAACTCCATCTTACAAATTGTTGTAATAAGGGATGGACAAAATTGATGAGCTGAACAAAACTAAAACAATAGTTTGGGGGAACTTATTTATGTTATAGTTCAGGTGAACTGAATTGAATTGTGTAACAATTCGGGTGAACTAGTCTAAATTGAACTATTTTGAACTACTCCAAACTATCTTGAATTGTTTGAATTGTTGTAAACTACCTGAATTGCTCTCGAAATATTCTCAATAAGCATATTATTTTGAAGCAAAATTTTCACATTTTTTAATCTCATATGTTACCTATCATTTCAGTTTTGGAGCAATTCAATTTTTTAAAACTGAACTATGAAAAAGTTCAATTCATTTTTTTGTTTAAATAGTTCAATTTTTGTGAACATAGTTCAGTTCAATTGACACCAATTTCGTTTAGCTTATTTTTTTTAACAATTTATACTTGTACAACAAACACTACTACACATGTAAGCTTTAGCAACATTTTTTTGCCTAACACTTGATAAAAATATTACTAAAACCTTTTAACAACATTTAAAAAATATCGTCAAATATAAATAAATATTACTAATATATTTTCGCGACATTTTATAAAACGTACCCCATGTCGCAACATTTATTCGTTTAGTGATGTTGTGTTACTGGTCAACGTGTGAATTTACTGTATGGTTGCAATTAACATTCGTTTGGGCCATGCCACGTGTTTCTATTAATGTGTTAGGCCATCAACTCTTCAAAGTCAGTTTTAAGCAACTTGAATTTGTGTTTATCTTTGGTAGGTTTAGAAAGTCAGTTTTAAGCAACCTGAATCTATGTTTATTTGTGTTTATCTATGGTGGGTTTAAAAATTCACCTGAGTGAATAGACTTCACTCCAAAACTTCAATTCCTTTCTCAATGTACTAACTCTCTTTACAACATAATAAAAATCCAACTAAATTCCTAAAACTATCTAGACAAAAGTTAAATCCTTAAAGAAGATAATTCCTAACTAAAAGGGAACTAAACAAGTAATAAGTAAAAAAAAGTGTGATAACTGTTGTAGAAATTAAGTGCAATTGTAAGTATACATAACAATTATCACCTAGTCATTGTTAGCACCTGTTCCAAATGGATGAAGAGAACTTACATGTGAAAAACAAATGATTCATTGTTTCTTCACCTTGTAGGCAAAATAGGCAATTGTAATTCCCTCCTATTAGTTGTACCTTTCTACTTTTTAGATTGGCCTTTTTGTTTGAAGTTTATTAATTATGATCCTCCTAGAAAATGCAACTAGGTATTGCATCTTTCCACATTCTTCAGTGCACCTTGTCCAATTCCATACAGAATTGTTGTTGTAACATCAAACTATAAGCATCCTTTACAACATAACTCCTTAATCAATTGCTTTTCCATCTCCACAAAACTTTCTCACACTGACAGAATTATGCCTCATATAACTCGGCCTTAAAGGATTCCACCATTAGTTTCACTACTAAAAAATGTCATTTAGAGACCGACAAAATATTGCAACACTTAGTCGCTATTTATAGCAAAAACCAAAAGGATATGGTCCCAAAAACCCAAGTCACTACACTCTTCATGACCTAACTTTGTGTTGGTCACTGTGTCACGAACAATATATTTAGTTGCTAATAAAAACTGCTCAGTCATTGATAATCCGATCACTTTTATTGCCAAGGGACTAACTCAATCACTGAAACTGTTGTCTCTAATTTGGTCGCTGAAGTTTATTTAAAATGATTTAAAAAATATTAAAAATGTTGTTGGTTGTGGTTTTGGTGGCTGTTCAACATCTTGCAAATAACAACACTTTTAATATGCTATGATACCAACATTGTAGACAATGTTAAACACTTCCAACCCATGGTTCACAATTTTACAATGCAATTGCATTGTCAACCTATAAAACACAACATCATCAAGTAATGTTAAAAGCAGGGACTCTATGCCATAATTGATTTATACACCCCTCTAGCTCCACACAACTTACCACCTAAAACACCACCTCATGATCATTAACTCATGAATAATTATCAACAAGTGTATTCTATGGAAAATAGTTGCTTTTTGGCATGTTTTGGAACACAAGTATCCATCACCAACTCTCCCACATTTAGCATACATATCCAAGAGGGCATTACTAAAAAACACATTTTTTTATAGCTCCACCTTGAGCATGACGAAATGCAATTGTTGCCCAAGCTAGAACTTGCCAGTACAGGCAATACTCTTGAGAATGCTTCCCAAAGTGTAACTGTCAAATGTGAGCATAGACCTTCTCATGGCTCTAAGGAGTTTCCATTGGCATCTAGTTTACCAGAGTTAACATATGCAAAAATTATGGTGTCCCAAGACAATGTTTTTGTGGGAAATTTTGTGAAACACTTGGTGAGCCGAGGTTAATTCTATGCATTTTGTGCAATAAGTTACGGGGTTGTTGGAAGTGTAAAGGTTTGCTATGGAACATATCTTGATGGCTTGGCAATGGGTTACTTTGAGGCCAAGCAAAGTGAGGGAGTGCAACCTCTTCATTCATGAGCATTTCAAAGAGATAATAGTGTGATTTTTAAATATACAAGACTTTGTGCTAAAAAATTTTGTGTTCCAAAGTTTTATGTTAATTTCACATAACCCACTCGTGCAATAACTCAAAAAGGGATCCTTTAGTTTTATGTATGTGATTTTTAAAATTTTGTGTCCATCTTTCTTTGTGAATATACAAAAATTTTAATATAGTCTTAACTCTATTATTTAATATGTTTAAATAAAATTTTTGGTCCCTCATAAAAAAAATTGTCCATTTTCAATTTGACAAAATTTAGACTACTAATTTTAATCCCTTTAAGTTTTTTTGATCATTTTTAATTTCTCATTTATTTTTATTTCTCAAAATTAGTCTCAATTATAAAATAAAGGAAGAACTAAAAATGGGTAAATATTTTTAAAGGGTATTAAATTAGTCAACTAAAATTCATTAGGTACTAAAAATGAACAAACTCTTTAACAATGGACAAAAGTTCAAAATTTGAAACCGTTAAGGGTAAAAAACATATTAAGCCCATATTTAATTACTAAAAAAAGAGAGAAAGACGCAACTTTTACAAAAGAGGATCCTTTTCTGCAACAACCCACCATTCATACAGCCCTAAAAAAATATATACTAAAGAGCTTTGAAGGATACCAAGGGGTTGGTCTTGGTAGGGACGAGCTTTGTCTAATAAATACATCAAATATTTTGTAATATCTTAAAACTATAGTATACTCTATCCTATAAAAATATATAAGAAAAATAATTAGTTTTATATTAATTAAGAAAAACAATTAACATTATATAATTTTCCTATTCTCCTAAAAAATATTTTTTTTCTAAAATATCCTTAATTAGAATTCAATATCATGAATGAAAAAAGTCACTCAAAACAGAATTATTATTAAATAAAGAGTATTTTAAGAAAGGTATAATTAAATAGAATAAAATAGTTAAATTTGTTTATGTTTAAGTCTACCTTATATCATATATGACATTTTTGTTTTTGTTTTTGTTTTTATAAAATATAATGAGAGTATTTATACCCCCAAACTTTACAATGAAGGAAGGACCTTAGCAATATTGACAAGGTAAGGCATGTAATGTAAACAATCTTCTACACAATATTTTTTTGGATCATATGAATTAAACACAATATTAAAAGATTTACAATATTTATATATCTTCAATCAAATCAATTTAACTAGACCTCTTGGTTTCTACGCAATAATTTGAACACATGCCACTTGAATGTGCATACTAGTAGTCTCATGTAGGAACGAACTCACCACAAATTTTTTTCCAATAAATTATAGAATTATGTTTTATTCTAAATTCCAAAAGTACTGAGAGACAAAAAAAAAAGGCAAAAAATGTATAGGCTGAAATAAAAGAACAGAAAGTGGGACACAACATGGGCTCAGTGAAAGTCCCTCTCTTCATTATTCAACTGGGTGTTACTTGGGGCACCCAGCACCCTAGGTGAAAGGGCAAAAATACTTTTCACCCTAATAATATAAATTGGACTACAGTGTTGTCCGTACGCCACTTTTCCTTCCTCTTCCTCCTCCTCTCACCGTATACTCTTTCCTCTTCGTCTTATATGCCGCTTTTCCGTCCTCTTCCTCTCATTGTATACTCCTTCCTCCCCTACCGTGCTCTCGTTCATTGTATTCCTCTTCATTCTCCTTGTGGTTGATTGTTCTCCTTGATGCACCTTGATTGTGGTTGTTGCTGTTGGTGGTTCGTGGTTGTTTGCCTTCCTAGCAGTTCTTCTTCTTCTTCGTTGGGTCATCTTCTTCGAGGTAAGTGGTTCGTTCCCTCTCAAGTCATTTTTGTTGAAGTCTTATGATTATTTCCTATATTGATGTTGTTGAATGATTGTATTGTTTTATGTTATTGGGTTGAATGGTTTTTGTTGTTGTTCTCCGTATGAAGCGCTATCGGAAAACATGACGTTTTGTCGAAAAAAATCCATACGGATTGACGATCCATATGGGTCATACAGATTACCAATCCATTTTTTATATTTTTTTTTAAAATTATTTAGTGTTGTGACCATATGGATCTGTGATCCGAATGGTATTCTTTATATTTTTTTATTAATTCAAAATAATAAACTGGAAATTATGTTTAAAAATCTTATTTTTGTTCCTATTTTTTTTAAAAAAATTGTGAGTGATTTTTAAAAAAAAATTAATTGTTGTTATGTATGGTAAAAAAAATTAGTTATTTACTAAAATTTATTTAATGTTGTGGCCATACGGATCCGTGATTTGTATGATTCATACGAATTATCAATCCGTATGAACCACTAATCCGTATGGTATTTTTTTTAAAAAAAAATTATTAATTCAAAATAATAAACTGGAAATTATGTTCTAAATTTTTTTTTGTTGCTATTTTTTTAAAAAAATAATTTTTTTTAGTTGTTTTTATGTATGGTAAAAAAAGTTAGTTATTTATTAAAATTTATTTAGTGTTGTGGCCATACGAATCCGTATGGTTCATACAAATTGTCAGTCCATATGAATCATACGGATTAGTGATTCGTATGGTATTTTTTTAAAAAAAATTATTAATTCAAAAGAATAAACTAGACATTATGTTTAAAAAAATATTTTTGTTGCTATTTTTTTAAAAAAAATTGTGAGTTATTTTCAAAAAAATTTTAATTATTGTTATTATGGTAAAAAATTATTTATTTATGAAAATTTAATTAGTGTTGTTGCCATACAGATCAATGATCTGTATGGTTTATATGAACTGTCAATCCGTATGAACTATACAGATTGTCAAATCCGTATGAACCATACGGATCCCTGATCCGTATGATTTTTTTTTAATTTTTTATTAATTCAAAATAATAAACTGGAGTTTGTGTTAAAAACAATTTTTGTTGCTGTATGGTATTTTTATAAAATCTTTTATTAATTCAAAATAATAAATTGGAAATTATGTTTAAAAATTTTATTTTTGTTGCTATTTTTTTTAAAAAAAATTGTGAGTTATTTTTTAAAAAAATTAATTGTTGTTATGTATGATAAAAAAGTTTAATTATTTATTAAAATTTAATTAGTGTTGTTGCCATACGGATCAATGATCCCTATGGTATATTTAGTATAGTTATTTTTTAGTGTATTGTAATAATTTGTGAAATTTAATAATGTATTGAAATTTTATTATGTATGGACTTATTTGGTAAGTCTTCTAATTTATATTACTCCAGTGATAATTTTTCTTATTTATATGTTAGTCTTCCTTTTTATATTATTTGGTTAGTTTTGTTTATTTAGTTATCTATGATAATATAAGATTAGATTAGCTTAGATTAGATTTCCAAAATTAAGACTAAGATTAGATTAGATAAGATTTCCAAAACTAACACTATATTTAAATTAATTAAAATTTGTTAGTTATAAAAATAATTCAATCAAAACTTATAAATAATTTAAATTTATTATACAAAATATCGAAACAAATATTTTAATTGTATAACAAATTTGTAAGTTATAAAAAATTATTGAAATAAAATATTAAAATATATTCATTTTGGTAGTTTTATTACTTAAAAAAATTTACTTTTAATACTTTTAAAATAATTTAAATTTTGTTAGTTAGTTTAAAAATTACTGAAAATAATTTTATTTTATTACTTTTAAAAAAATTTGAAACAACCATTTAAAATAATTTAAATTAGTTAGTTAGTTTAAAACAATTGTTGAAAACAAAATTTAAAATATATTAAAATTTAAAAATGATTGAATGAAAAATTCAAAATACTTTTACATTTTTAGTTATTAAAAATGATTTAAGAAAATATTCAAAATAATTAAACATTTTAAAAAATGATTGAATATAAAATAACACGATAATTTTAATGATATTATGTAGATAATGGTTAAAACTAGAGGTCTTGGTCGTGCTTTAGACCCAGCAATAGGAAAAACCCTAGGGAGGAGACAAGGGAGTGATGATGAAAATGATGTGTTGGATCAAGTGACCTCAGAATAATTAAGAAGAGGGGTTGAATTAATTATTCTTAAACATTTACTAATTGAAAATTTACTCTTCTAAGACTTTTACTTATGTTGTTAAGAGAATAAGGAGTAGAAGAGAAACTTAACCAAAAGTAAAAGCAGAAATTAAAATGCACAGCGGAAAGTAAAAGAGTATGGAAGAAGGAGACAAACACACATGAGTTTTTATACTGGTTCGACAACAACTTGTGCCTACATCCAGTCCCCAAGCGACCTGCGGTCCTTGAGATTTCTTTCAACCTTCTAAAAATTTTTTTACAAGCAAAGATCCACAAAAGATGTATCCTCCCTTGTTCTCTTTGAACCTAGTGGATGTACCCTCCACTAGAACTAATCCACAAGAGATGTACCCTCTCTTGTTCTCAGTCAACAACCCAAGTAGATGTACCCTCTACTTGTACCACAAAGGATGTACCCTCCAATGTGTTAAGACAAATATCTCAGGCGGTTAAACCTTTGATACTTTGTGAATGGGGATACAAAAGAATTCTCAGGCGGTTAGTCCTTTGAAAACTTTTGTATAAGGGAAAGGGAAGAATCAAAAGAATTCTCAGACTGTGTCGTTTTGAATTCTTTGACAAGGGAGAAGGGAGACACAAAAGAATTCAGGCGGTTAGTCATTTGTTCTTTTGGAAAAGGGAGAAGAGAGACACCAAAAGAATTCAGGCGGTTAGTCCTTGGCGAATTCTTTTTGGCAAAGGGAGAAGAGATGAAAAGAATGAATAGCACAAGTTTTCAAGGTTTAGAAAACCAGAAAACTTTGGAAAGCTTTTGGCACAAAGAAGAAGAAGAAGTTCAAAGAGATTCAAGGCTTGTAAAGGATTGTATAAGATTGATTGGATTGATTAAAAATGCAAAACAAAGTCGTGCTTTTATAGACTCTTCATGTCTGGACAAGAGGACCATTTAAAAGAGTTATGACTTTTAGAAAAACTTAAAACCAATTTGAAATAGTCAAAAACCATTTGAAGAGTTACATCTTTTGATTTATTCAGAAACAATCACTGATAATCAATTACCAAATCAGTGTAATCGATTACACAAAGCTTTTATGTGAAAGGATGTGACTCTTCACATTTGAATTTGAATTTCAACGTTCAAAGGCACTGGTAATCGATTACCAAAACATTGTAATCGATTACAACTTTTTTGAAATCAATTGGAACGTTGTAAATTCATTTGAAAACTTTTTCAAATTCATTTTGCTACTGGTAGTTGATTACAACAATCTGGTAATCGATTACCAGAGAGTAAAAACTCTTTGGTAAACATGTTTTGAGAAATATCCATGTGCTACTCAGTTTTTGAAAAAACCTTTTCATACTTATCTTGATTAAGTCTTCTCTTGATTCTTGAATCTTGAATCTTGATTAAGTCTTCTCTTGAATCTTGAATCTTGAATCTTGAGTCTTGAATCTTGATCTTGATCCTTGAAATCAACTTTCCTCTTGAATCTTGAAGTGTTGAAGTGTTCTTGATTCTATCTTGAACATCTTGAACTCATTCTTTGATTGACCTTTGAGCTTTTTGTCATCACCTTTGTTATCATCAAAACATCTTTGAATCAATCTTGATTCATCATGAAGTTTTGCTTCTACATGATGCCCCCTAGAGGCAAAGACCTACCGCATCTACTCGCAGGAAGCAACAGCAAGAGCGTGTTCTTGAGGATCCTCTTGCGACTGTAGAGGAATTGCACAACAAGGAATGACAACAAGAAGCACCTGTTGAGGATCCTCCTATTGATGTTGAGGGTTTTCCAGGCGGACCCCATGATACACTAGTTCTAAGAGATTATGAAAATCACATTGCTCCCAGAATCTGGAATGGAGAGGTTTTGTATTTGTGTAAAAAAAAACATGTAATTTACAACTTAATAATGTTTTTACATGGTCAATATTAATATTTGCAGGAACATCCTGAGTTGAAGCTATCTTCTCATGGAAGAAAGATGGCTAAGTTCAGGAGGTATGCTCTAGAGATTGAAGGCCTTGTGGTTGCCAGTGGACTAAGTCCTTTGATCACTTGTTCCCTAAATACGGGCGATCGGAGACTAATGTATGCTTTTATGGAACGCTAGCATAAGGAAACTAGTAGTTTCCATTTGCCCATCGAAGAGGTGACTATCACCTTGGATGACGTCACATCGTTGCTACATCTGCTTATTGTAGGGGCATTCCACAGCTTCGAGCAATTTTATGTCGACGACGCTATCAATATGCTGGTGGAATTACTCGAGGTCAACGCCACAGAGGCGAGAGCTGAGACGATTCAATATCATGACTCTTATGTTCGACTATCGTGGCTGCGCGACGTGTATCAGATGAAAATCGAGGTATGTCACTAGATTGTAGCGGCACTGGCGTATTTATTACATCTGCTTGGATGCATACTCTTTGCTAACAAGAGTGCCACACATGTGCATGTAACATTCTTGGATGCACTGCGTGACTTGACGTAAAGTGAGAGTTACGCTTGGGGCGCTGCTGCACTTGTGCACATGTATGATACTTTAAATGAGGCGTCAAAGAGCACGGCGAGACAACTTGCAGGATATATCACTCTGTTACAGGTTAGTTAAGATGTTACAATTTTTTTTCATTGGAGTTGAATATTACATGTTGTCACGTATTTTAATGAATATGATTGCAAAATATATTTAGTGTTGAATTTACGAGCATTTTCTGTCTGTTGGTTCCGTCGTACCTGCCAATGATTATGATGAGAGGAGACCGCGTGCATGTGGATGGACCTCTGGCAAGGCACTGCCAATTTCTACGTATCGCAGGCGTCTAGACAAACTGACCCATGATGTGGTGTGCTGGATTCCATATGGTGACCACCGTTCATTTAGAGAATTTGAGGTCATCTCATTATTTTCTGGTCATCTCAGATGGGGTCCCTTGATGGTCATTCATCGACCGAAGAAGGTTGTACGACAGTTTGGATACATCCAGACTATTCTGCCATATTCTGCTGCATCTTCGCTCTCTGTTGAAGAAATCGATGATAGATGGATACAGTTCAGTGATTAAATTGCACCTGTAGGAAAAATCTGTGTAGTGTCTGGCCACTGTTCGCCAGATTACATGGATTAGTTCTACATGATTTTGCACCTATTCATGAGTACAACACAGGAAGGGGATCCTCCTAGAGTTCCGCCAGTTTAGCAATATGACACATTTGTTGAACCAGATGTGTATCAGCAACCGATGGCGGCAGCGGCACCTGATGAGGCAGACATCGATGTGCATCATTTTCGACGTGCAATGGTAATATTTTTTTTTGTATTTGTGTTTAATGTTTTATTTTGTATTTTATTACTAACAATTGTTATGTTTGTTTTTTCACTTACTAGGAACAGAAGTGTATGTTGTTGCTTAAGAATGTCTAGGCATCACAAGAAACTACATTAGCCAACCAACTGTAGGTCACAGATCGAGGCGTAGGCGGCGTACGGACGGTCATTGAAATTGTTTTATTTTTGCCTTATATATGTCAATTATAATTTTTTGTATAATTTATTTATTTGGTACATTTATTTATTGACAGTAACATTTGGTTATTTATTTGGTACATTTTTATTTTTTGGATAATTTATTTATTTGGTTCATTTATGTATGGACACATTTTTTATTATGCGATATAAATTTTTGTCATTCATTTATCGTTAATTAGCCGTTAATGATGCGTTAAGAAATAAATTAATTCGTGCAACAAAAATAAAGCACGTATAGTCATAAATCGTTGTCAAAGTTGACAACACAATGTCAAACAGTCAGACCATTGTGAACTCCAGATTAGCTTTTATTTTTTTGAATGGATCGATTATTCACAATGAAACTGATGTTTATTCCAAAGTTCCACTCTAATACCCATTCAAGTACCTAAGGATTGTGGTTTTGAAATGCTAAAAAGCAGAATGCACAATACCCTTAAGCTAACCGACGATCAATATTTGGATGAAATTTACTACTAGCAGTCATTCACACATGCAGGTAACCAATTTGGCTTTCAATCTATGCAATTGAAAAATGATGATGATGTTAACACAATGTTAATATGTAATGATCAATTCTCGTGTGTTGGCCCGTTGAGTTATTATGCACCATTGGTAGAGCACTGGATGGTATACTAAACTTACTTCAAGCCACTATGACCCCTACTCATGATGCCCTGTTATATTACAACGGGAGGTGGAACACGCCACGCCAACACGACTTTGTTGGTTACTCGTTCACAGGAAAAAATCCAAAAAGATTTGACATTCCTTCGGGATGTACCATCGATGAACTGAAGGATTTGATCAAGCAAGTTTCACCTCAAGGGATTCCCCTTTATGGTATTCATGAATCACAAATGGTAAGACAATTATTTTTTCGACAACCAGGTCATTATGAGTATTCAGACAAAGTTATCAAATTTGAAATTGTTGAGCTGAAAACTGACGATGACGTGTTAAAGATCTTAGTACAGTCTAACTACTAGAAACAATTTGGCCCAATAGGAATTTTAGCTATTTTTAGTAAACAGGTAATCAAAATGGAAAACGACATGCCTCGGTCGCAACATGATTCAATGCAAAATTAACGTTAGTTAATTGTAGTTTTTCATGCATTTTTTGTTTGTTTCAACTATGTTGAAGTTAATGTAATGTTTAAATTCGTGTTCATTAGCTAATGAAACCACATCTTTATTATTTTCAAAGTACTTAATTATATCCTACCTTTTAAAAATAATGACTGAAAATAAATTATTATTTATAGAATTGTCAACAAAATTATGAATGTCAAGAAAATAATTAATTATACAAACGTTAGTGGTAATAACATATTTTATGTTCATTGTTCACCTAAATCAATAAATTCGGTTTTCAGCCTAGACAAATTTGTGTAACGCTGCATTCTACCTATGTACGAGGGTGGACCATTGCTTTGCCTGAGAATGACAATGTGTATTCCACAACAACGCCAATGGTGATAAAGGACAATGGTCTCATAAAAAAACCTGTTAAATAACGACAAACAAATTGAACGTCAGATAACCAACTACAGTGTCACCACGTATACTAACATCATAATTATGCAATTACCTGTACAAAATGATTTCATACACATGACCAATGCATATTACGCGATGCACAAAAGAATCTGGTAGCGGCTACCTTCGAAGAGGAAAAAATGTCATGTTTTGTTGTCGTGAAAGAGAAACAACGATCACATTGTATTGTGAAGCAATGACATATCCCGTATCTGTAATATTCATCCACTTGTCCATGATAACCTACATGTAAAAGATAACAAATAGTGATTACTTAAATGTTATTTTAAGAAAAAGTGACATAACAATGAACTTACACACCATAGATAATCCGTTAACAAGTAGGGAACGCTTTAATTCCTCAAATCTCTCTATGCCACCAACCAGGTTGATATACTCTTTCGACTAGTTTGTCAGTTCTTTATGCAGATGGTTATGCACCAATGACCACGATTCTTCACCCATACCCAATAAGGAAACTATTGCCCGATAACCACAATTACCATCTGCGTTGACATTAATAATGTTTTCAATAGAATCCTAGATGCACGGATGAAATTGATCCAACATTGGAATATTCTGTCTCTGTATTGGTTACTCAGATGATGATGCACTATATTTCACTAAAGAATTACTATTTTGCACAGAGTGTAACACATTAACATACTCCCAATAAGACGGATCGCATTTTGTTGACTTCTGTTGTTTGGTCAGCGGTTTTTTTTGCAGCCCTTAGTCTTCACCTTTTCTGAAGGAGGACACATGGAGTTCATATCAGGATAAGCAATTTCTTGCAGCTTTGTCTTCAAATGTACTTTGCCACAAACATCGAGTTGCTCAAAGCGTTTCGATATGGTTTCCATCTTCTCAGTTATGGTCACTTGTGCTTCACATAACCCTTGATCTGAAAAACTAAGTCTCCGCCAAAAAATGTGGATTGCCTCTAATGGTATGAAGCCAACAACATATTTATACAACTCGCATGCACATGGAAGACCGTGGGTACTCCTCATGACACATCCACAACATGAAGGATTTTTGTCTGCATAAGGTACACACTCATACTCAGCAGCAATCTCATTTAAAGCGTACCTTGATACCATGCCAAGTAGTTTTTTGTACAAGATAACTTTAAACACATGCCCAACAACGTGCGTGCTTGTCTCAAAAGATGCTTTGATCTGAGTGTGTTGAAGTGTCATCATATTATTCATTGCTTCCCAAACACTGCATATGTCACCAAGAGAGTTTTGTAGAAGTCTCTTTAATGACCAATGAACACTCTCAACCCTACAAATGAAATATACAACAACATATAAACAACTGCAACATTTTCATTTAAGTCAACACTTAAACAAATCAACACAAACAAAAAACAATATTGATACCTGTTAGTGGTTGTGTTTCCTAGATGCATCACTTTGTTGGTCCATGCTTTCACAAATTTTTCTCTGTGCAGAATCACCCATGTTTGACACACATAGTCCACAAGCATAGGCCATGAAGAGCAAGCCATTTCAATTTTTTTAATGTACTCATCAAAAGAACTTTCACATGGACAATCAACCAACATGCATTCTTTTGAGCAACCAGGGTTTTGCACTTTGCCTTCACATTCTTGTCAATCTGGAACCGATACAACAAGTTTATAGCATCTGGGAATACAATTTTCACTGCATTCATCAAAGACAAATCTCTGTCGTTGACAATAACCCCGGGGAGTGCATCAACTCTCATGAAAATACCTCGAAACCGCTGTGGAGCCCAAACAACATTATTAACACGCTCTCATTCCAAGTAAGCAAAAGTAGCGGAGAATGTCATTCTTGTTGGTGTAACACCAACAATATCAAGCAACGACAATTTGTACCTATTTGTTTTGTAGGTACTGCCGATCAAGAAAACCAAATTACAAGAATTTGTTAACTTTACTGCATCAGGATGACTCCAGAACAAGTCACGTACAACATTATCATCCTTCAGCCTATGCCAGTGAATATATTGATCTCGATAAAGCAGTATCATGAGTTGTTGCATTTCGGTGTTACTCCCTCTTATGGAAGAACGGTAAGCATGTCTGACATTGTAAATTTGTTTGATTGTTGTATAACTGTTGTCATTGTACTCCTTCAACGTCAACAGAATATTTCTTGGCTTCACCATGGACCTCGTCATATCAACAACAACAATCTTCTCATCCTTTGTCAGTCGACCCGCATATGGATGCTTAACTAATGACTTTGTCATTTCATGATTGTGAATCCCACAAATTAACTTCACCATCCATCCTTCTCCTCCCAAAACTGGCTTCACATGCAACTTAAACAGACATCTACATTTTCTATTGTCAGTGCATGTTCTTACCAAATTATACTTCTTAGGCTTATACGTACCACTCCTTTCGCAAACTATCAACAGAAATGAGGCTCTTCCTCGAACATTAGTATTAGTGTCTGGCTTCATTATAACGGCAACAAATCCAATGTCATGAGCTACCGATCGAACCCATTGTAAAACTTCATCACGACTAGCAAACAACTATAACACAAATCAAATAAGGTCTGACATCAATAAACATCTATGTCATATAATTATTATACCAACAACAACAAATTACACAAATACCTGAGAAGTATTAAAGGCATCAGAGTAATCAATGTGTTCTACTTTAACGCCAGCATCTTCCTTATTTTCAACATTCATATCAACTTCTTCAGACATGATACTATCATACACCCGCTGTTCTACGTCCATCTTAATAAAACATTTTAACAAATTCAATGATAAAAAATTATACAATCATTCCATTTGTTATCGACACAAATATAGTTGTATACAAAAATAAAATAAACATGTATTGTACATCATATAACCACAAACTACATTTTTATTACACATTTTCATTAAAATGTCATATAAATGTAATAAATACATCATTCAATAAAATACATAATTCAGTTAAACATGTAAATACATAATGATTGTCATATAAATTTGTTTAATTATTAATCATTAGTAAATTAATTTTTAAGTAATGTAATGTTAGTTTTAGCAATTTTTAAAAGTTTAAGCAATCTAACGTTGTTTAATTAGTAATCATTAGCATTTTTTTTACCATTCTAATTACTGAATACATTTTTTATATCACTATAAAATAATATCACCAAATCAAATTTTCTAAAATTACTAAAACTAGTACAAAATAAATTACACTTCAAAATAAATTAAATATAAAATTAACAATATTTAAATTGCAATTTAATAAATAAGATTAAAAACAAAGCAATTTGTAAGAACCTACGGATTGACAATCCATATGATCCATATGGATTGACAATCCGTATAGTCATACAGTTTGACAATCCGTATGAATCATACGGATTGTCAATCCATAGGTTTTTAAATTTTTTTCACGTACCTCTTCTTCTCTTGGTGACAAAAACCGATCAAATTTGACCGTATACTCCTGAACAACGCTCGTAAACCATCAGAGACCAAATATGCTTCAAAAACAATCTTAACAGAAGCAACTTACACTGAATGACCGAGATTTCGCGAAAAAAAAATAGCACTGCAGAAATTAAAAACTGCTGCTGCTATTTATAATTAAAAATACCCATAATGGTGTTTTCGGAATTTATGAAAACTGCTGGGTGCCCAACAAAAAATACTGGGTGCCCCAAGGAATTCCTTATTCAACTATGAGTTTAAGCTTAAGACCCAATTGGAGTTTTCAACTTGGTTCACGCATTGCATTCTCCTTTCGCGTGTGGCTTCGTCTCACAGTGCTGAATAATAATGGTGATGGCTTCGTAGTTGTAAGTTGTGATAATAATAACAGAAAACGAAACCCTCAAACGAAGGGAACAATGCGAATATAAGTGAGAGAAGAATATATCAATATCGTCTCCAAATACGACGTCGTTCAGGTACACCTTCTCAATTCTCATTATGGGGTTCCGTTTCGATTATATATATATATAGTTTCATAATAATCAGTTTTTTTAGACTTAATTTGGACTGAGCTGAATTTCACAAACTTCAAATTATGGAGGATTTATTTTTAGCTTTGTTATTTTCGCATAAAAACAGAATTCAAGGGAATAAAAGAAATAAAAAAAAAAAAAAAAACCAAAGAGGTGTGTTTCATGTATGCATCATTGTTTTTGGTTTGGTTTGTTTTTTCTATTAAATATTCTATTGAGAACAAGTTATTAGGGTATTTCAAAGAATATAGTAGAACCTTGAGAGATGCATAATGCGTGTGTTTTATTTTATATATATATATATATATATATATATATATATATATATATATATATATATATATATATTTCTGTTGCTTGTTCTTGGCTCTATGAATTTTCATTTTTTTTTAATGATATGAAATTGTGTTCTCATTGGGAGCCTTTGTTGAAAAGCCTAAATTTGAAATTCAGGGGAATGGCAAATTCATTGCAAAGGGATTGAAATGCAAATGAAAGTGTTTGGTTTGGATTAAATTTCGAGGAAATGATTGTTGTGTGGCTTTAAAGCTTTCTCAAGAAGCTCACAAAAAAATATAAAATAAAAAAATGTTGGGAATGAGCTGCACTAATGTGCAAGTGAATTCCATTTCTCAAACTGAGTAATTGGATATAGTAGGATTATTTTGAATGTGTGTGGTCTCAGGTTGGAGTTTTAGCACAAGATGTCTCTGAGAATAAAAGCAGTAGTAGATAAGTTTGTCCAAGAGTTGCAGGAAGCGTTAGATGCTGATATTCAGGATAGGATCATGAAGGACAGAGAGATGCAAAGTTACATTGAGGAGCGTGAACGAGAGGTTGCTGAGCGTGAAGCTGCTTGGAAGGCTGATCTTTCTCGTCGTGAGGTATCTACAGAATACCCATTTATCTCAAATTCTTAACCTTTTTAGTTTTTCTTAGTTTAATGTACGCTCTCCTATTGGGATAAGACTATTGTTGTTGTTGTTGTAATGTGCACTCTGCATTTTCTTTCCTATATGGATTGGCAGGGGAAGGTAATGAACAAAATGCAAAAACTCTGATCTCTCACTATGCAACAACCTAAATTTGTCACTGCTGCTTTAATATTTTAAGTTTTTGGATTAACATAGCTGCAATGCCCTCCACACAATGACTATGGATTTCTGTAATTTACATTTACATTAACTTTTTTATTTTTAATTATTGGTAATGAAGTGTAATTAACTGATGAATTGAAAATGGAAGATATGATCTTTGACTCTACCTGAGCTAATTCCAGGTGGTGTGAAATTAATTATCATTTATGCATACTAAATAACTATTAAACTCTCTCCCCGTAGCTCCTATTTTTGGTTCAAGGGAGGACTCACCACAGAAGTGGGCCTTGGAGGAAGCCCATAGGGGCATGGGAAGGGGATGAACTGCATTACAGGGTTTGAACCCATGTTATTTGGAGGGAGCCCATTGTGTCATTGGGACACTCCCTATAGCTTTGCCTCTAATCATTTTTACTTATAATTTTGTCATTGTTATGCTGACTACTGATAAAGTTGAAATCAAATTACATTGTTACTGTTGCTGTAAGGATCTAGTACTATTCAGTATTCACAGTAATCAATCAAAATTCACAATTTAATTGGTTGTAAACTGCTGTTTATGGTTGATGAGATATAATGAGAATATAGTTGTTCCTATTTTAGTTTTATTTATTTTTATTAACAATAACTATAATCACTCGGTTTGGGGTTTAATCACAGTTAAGGCTCTTCACCTGTTTCCAAGAGTGTATTTTGCGGGAATCAAACCCAGGTCCTCCCCCACAAACTCAGCGTGTGTTGTCAACTGAACTATACCCATTGGGTTCCTATTTTAGTTTTATTGGTAGAACTTTGATTACATTCCTTGTAATCATTTTTCCCCTTCATTAACTATGTGTAATTTGTTGAACAAGGCCCCCTCCCCACCCCCCCTCCCCTCTTCCTTCTTTGAGTGTTTAACTGAGTATGTATTTTGTACCTTTTCCTTAATTTTCTACTACTGTGACTCCTTTGATATTTTGATGCTAGATCCGTGATAGCAATGCAGCAATTACCAATTTCACTTGACTTGTGATAGGAAAATCCTATGATGGGATATATGGCCGACATTTGGTCTAGATGTAGCCTTCCTTTTTTATTTTTAATTTCTGAATTGTGAGCTTGCATTACTCTGGTGAGTATCTTTTCTTACCTTGCATGACTTAGGAATGACTGTATCCTAGACAAATGCTGGTTTTCTTCTTTAGGTGAATAATTGACAAAGTGAAATGCACTGAATCAATTTGAGGTTGATGGTAACAGATATATTGATATTTGATATTGATGCAATTTTAGTAAACTGCTTCTGAAATTGAAGAAAGAAAGCAAAGTGGCTTTTAGGCAGTAATCTGAGGTAGATTCATTTGAACTTTTGGCACCACATTGTTGATGCAACTTTAGTGAACTGATTCCGAAATTGAAAAAAAGAAAGCATAGTGGCTTTTATGCACCAAGCACTATATGTAGAAAATGATTCTTTAACTATCACAAGCTGAATTAATGAAGCTTTCTAGCTCCTAAATATGTCTAGTAAGTGTTTGATACATGATAAACCCCTTGATGGGAGTGATGGCTCAACTAGTGATTGTGGAGCAAATTTAGATATAAACAAAATGCCCTTAAATTTGAAGCAAGAGATAACAAATATAACTAACAGTTGCTTTGTTGCAAGAAACAGAATAAATGTATAATATAGAAAAATGAAAATAATAGTTAAACAGGTGACATAGTTAGCCTCTAGAATCTGATATATGCCCTTAAAAGTTAGTTTTAGATCTAAAGTTGAAATTCCTTTGCCCTTGGAATCTACCTTTGGGATGTTGTTTTAGTGATCATTGTTCTTGCATTCAAATTATCAGATAATCACCAGATAAGGCTTTCTGCAAGAGATAACAAATATAACTAACAGTTGCTTCTTTGTTGCAAGAAACAGAATAAATGTATAATATAGAAAAATGAAAATAATAGTTAAACAAGTGACATAGTTAGCTCCTAGAATCTGATATATGCCCTTAAAAGTTAGTTTTAGATCTAAAGTTGAAATTCCTTTGCCCTTGGAATCTACCTTTGGGATGTTAGTGATCATTGTTCTTGCATTCGAATTATCACATGATCACCAGATAAGGCTTTCTGCAGATTGTTTCTTCCTTGGAGTAGAGGGATATATTTTCCAGGCATTTCTACTCAACGCTGCACTTTTTAATGTTTTGATTAATAAATAATAACATGCTCAAACATGCTCCGGGGATCTAATTTTCTATGTTCTGTTAAGATTTGTGTATATTACCTGTGAAGCATAAATATTGTTGCACTTGTGTATAATTTTCTATGTTCTGTTAAGATTATTCTAACAATACTTCCATTCATCAAACAGAAATTTATGATCCTGCTATTAAAGAAAATAAAATAAAATAAACATTGCCTTCATTACCCTCAATTTTTTAATGTTCCAGGCAGAGATTGCTCGTCAAGAAGCAAGGCTGAAAATGGAGAGAGACAATCTCGAGAAAGAGAAAAGTGTCTTAATGGGAACTGCATCAAATCAAGATAACCAAGATGGAGCTCTTGAAATTACAGTAAGTGGCGAAAAATACCGTTGCCTCAGATTTGCCAAGGCAAAAAAATAAGGCTTGGCTGGGGTGACAAAAAGGAAAACCATGCTTTCACTTTTCTCTGCCAGGGCTAGTGCTGTCGAGGAATCACATGAGATGCCAAGCTCAGTTTATGTACTTCAAGGAACAAGTATTGAAATTTAACTGTTTAGTTGTGGTTTACAATGCCTGTTAGATTTGTGTTAAGTGTTATGACTTGCTCAATTAATTTTTTATTTCATTCTTTACTTTGATGGTGTTGATGGCTTGATGTTTTGTTTTGCTGAAATTATGTTTCTGGGTAAATTATTTTTTAGTTTAAATATGTTTTTAGTCTCTCAAATATGAGTCATATTTTTTTTAGTCTTCTAAATTTAAAGTTATTTTTTTTAGTCCTTCAAATTTACAAAATGTTCTTTTTAGTCCTTTTTGTAAAGTGAGTCAAATAAGAAATAATTTTGTCATTTTTTACCATTAGAATTTATTTTTTATTTTTTATTTTAAAATACAATTTTTTTACGGTTTTAAATGGTCAGAGTCAAGTCAATAAAAAAATTAATGCAATTTTTAAAGTAGTTAATGTTTAACCTCCAGAAATGTATTTTAAAATAGAAAATCAAATTTTGAGGGTAAAAAATTGTTACAAATCATGAATTTCTTTTTTCATATTTGGCTGCATTGTGTAGCAGAACTAAAAAAAAGTATTTGGTGGATTTCAATGACTGAAAAAACCAACTTTAAATGTGGAAGGACTAAAAATAAAATTACTTACATTTAAATGATTAAAAATATATTTAAATCTTATGACATTACTAAATTTAGTTACCAATTTTAACGTCATGCAGAAAATTCTTGTATGAAAATTATGTAACTGTTACAACTATTTTCATTTGAAATAATACTTACAAGAACGAGGTTAGAGAAAAGATTCAACAAATTTTACGATTTGAAAGTCAGTTGCAATTATGTAATTCAAAGTTTATAAATTTTACAAAAGGAAAAGTCAAATTAAGGATTGAACCAACTCTCGCTGTTAAAATGTGCAGGTAAGCGCATGCACAACCAAGCACGGTCAAAGTTCTTCCCAACCAAAACTTGCAAAGGAAATGGGGCTGTGATGGGCAGCCATCATGGCTGCCCAACTATGTTTTTACTTTTTACTTTGAGTAACCTTTGAAATGGACTGCAGATATGGTAAGCCTGGTCATGAGGCAAGTTGTTTCCATGGAATAGTTAATGAATGTCAGTCTCATGCACTTTGGACTCTCTCTCTCTCTCTCTCTCTCTCTCTCTCTCTCTCTCTCTCTCTCTCTCTCTCTCTCTCCTTTACCAAATGCTGAGGCAATATGGCAGCAAGATAGCTAAATTAGCTTTTTCGGTAACATCCAATTCATTCTTAAAAAAATGATTAAAACAAACTAAATTGTGATTCAAATTATTTGGTGTTTTAGTTTGGACGATAACTTAATCGTGTACAATTATGATGTCATTTAAGTTTAATTAAAGAGTAAGTTGCACTAACTTCAAAGAATTAGTCAAATTTCTCCCAATACTGTTCCGTATTCTTCCCCTGTACTAACCTTTCCTAATTGTTTAAAAAGCAGTTTGAAAAATACTACAGCAAATATCCTTATAAAAGGGTTGCTGTAAACGTAAAGAAAAAACAGGGGCTGTGCGTAATCTCAAACAACCTTAAAGTTCTTTCAGAAAAAAAAAAAAAAAAACCTTAGAGAGAGTTAGTGTAATTTGCTCTTAAATCAAATTATTATACGAAAAAATTTCAGATACAATACAATGGTCTATATAAACTTACAATTTTCTATATATACAAAATATTGGTGAAAAAG
The DNA here is from genome assembly GCF_000004515.6 of Glycine max. Taxonomy (NCBI): domain Eukaryota; kingdom Viridiplantae; phylum Streptophyta; class Magnoliopsida; order Fabales; family Fabaceae; genus Glycine; species Glycine max. Next base: position 39,717,711 of record NC_038244.2, read on the forward strand.
ATATAGAATGGCACGAATCAATCCATGGAATGTTAAAAAATCATTTACAGCTTGCCTTTTATTTTTCCTATTGGTTATCCTGCTTTGAACCATTCTTTCCCCCCTTTCAGGCATAATCTTATTCTTCCTTTTATTTATACAAAACTACATTTGAAGCCTAAAATAATGATCCCATTTTATCAATGAGATTCAATACAATTATGATTGAAATAGCCCTGAAACTGGTGCATGTTTAGAATGATGTTTACAATTATGATGTTTCACATATACATTTATGGTATCACGTAGATGTAGTGATTCAAGCCATGGCATCGGTCTTCATCTGTAAGTGGGATTCCCATACACATCTTTTCTGTTGTGCAGGAAAAGTGAGATGAAAACGAAGTAAAAGAAAAAAAATGAAAAACAGATGGAAACAAGTCCGTTATTGAGGGTTAATCAATGTGCCTATCTATTGTATCAGCTAAATATGCATTAAAATATGTGTAATTCTGTATACTCATATATACACACCTTTGTTTGATTCAGAATGAGAATCATCAGCATGAAGATACTTGTATTTCATCTCTTTTTCCAGCCTCTCCAACCTATTGTGCTGTTGAATAAATATCCAATAGATAAGTTTTGCAACAAAAAATGATAACCAATCAATGCCATTCAACAGCTTGAAAATGGATAAATGTCCCACATATCATCACCAGAACAAGCAATCATTCACGAAAGCCATATTTAAGAATAATCATCCCTTTTCTATACACACACACACATATAAAATTGTCCTGCCTTTTGATGATGACTGGTGTGAAATAGTGAAACATTTACCGTTGTTTGAAGCCATATTGATCTATTGGATTGGGATGCAGAGATGAGAAAATGCATATTTTGACTTTGGGAACCTGAACAGCAGAGTGATCCTTGAAATATATAGACATTATATATGCACTAAGGCAATGATAAAGTTCACAATTGTGTGCCTTATCAGAATTTAAGTCTTTATTGAACTGTGATTGTTGTTGTTGTTGTTGTGGATATACGTAGGATCCAACTCATCCCATCAAGTTATACTAATCCATTGCAACTGCAACTGATTTTGACAAGTATGGGTTTTTAAAATTAGATCTGGTGTAAAAAGTTAAATCTCAGTGACCAACTTCATATCACATCTTGTCAAAAGACACTGTGTACAGTACAGAATCCTTGAAAGCTTCCAACCAAATCCAGCAAACAAAATACAAGAATCATAAAATCTTTCGATCACTAGAAACATCTAGATTATCTAAACTGATCGACAAAATTATCAAATAACTTAATTCCCTCTTTTAGGTGTTGTAGTAGTATGTATATCTCCTCACATTGGGGATGGGAATGATCTTCAGCATTGAAAGCGTGCACTTTATTTTTCGCTTCTATCCAACTCCAACCTGGAACCTTTTTCACTCCCCTATCTCGAATCATCCTTGTTACACTAGCCTTCTCATCCCACATCTTGAAACACCCATACATTTCGGAGAGTATAACATACGTGCAGGGCTCCTCAGGCTCCGGCTCTAGCAAATTTTTTGCTATTTGACTAGCTAATTCAATATCAACGCAAAATCTACAGGCACCTAATAAATTTTTCAACACCATTTCATCAGCTTCAAAAGGCATTGTTTCAACCAAAGCTTTTGCCTTCTTAAGATGCCCTGCCCTACCATAGAGATCAATTGCACAAGCAAAGTGCTCCTATCGTGATGGAATACCAAAATCAGACTCCATAGACTCTATAAAGTTGCAGCCTTCTTCTACCAGCCCATTATGACTACACGCAGTAAGAACTGCAACAAAGGCTATATGATCAGGTTTCACCTTTCTCTCTTTCATTAAGTAAAAGAGGTCAAGTGCAATGTTTCCTTGTCCATGTTGTGCATAACCAAAGATGATTGGATTCCAAACAATTGCAGCATCTTTGGAAGTTGCTTCAAAATATTTCCTAGCATCTTCTATGATCCCAAATTTAGAATACATGAAGATCAACGAACTCCCAACATAATTATTGGTATCAAAGCCTACTTTAAGTGCTAAGACTTGAACTTGTTGACCTAACTGTAGAGTTGCTAAATCTGAGCAAGATCTTATGACAGCTGAAAAAGTATAATGGTCAATTTCTATGACCAGACATCTCATCAGTAAAAATAACCTCAAGGCATCTTCACTCAAACCACCTTGTACACATCCTACCAAAATGGAGTTCCAAGTGCAACAATCTTTAAGATCCATGGAAAAGAATATTCTAAATGCATCTTCCATGCTATCATTAAATCTGATATACAAGGTAATCAAAGCATTAGAAACTGGCACAGAATAGTCAAGACTGCTTTTTATCACCAACCCTTGTAAACATTTTCCACAAGTTTTATTCTCTTGCACAGAACAAGCACTGACAATCCCAGTGTATGTATAAGGATCAGGCTCAAACCCAAAATTCTGCATATCAACGAAAACTTTAAATGCAAGATCTTCTTTCTCATGCATTAAGTAAGCACCAAGCATGGAATTCCATGCAACCAGATCACGACACTGGACAGCACCATCAAACACTCTCTCAGCATCTTCGAAGGAGCAGCACTCTGAATAAGCCATGATAGTGGCATTGCAGACAGTGTTAAACAATTCCAGCCCATGTTTCACAATTTTACAATCAACTGCATTGTCAACCTATAAAACTCGGCATTATCAAGCAATGTTAAAAGTGGAGACACTGTGCCATCATCAATCTCTACACCTTCAAGATCCATACAACTTAGCACCCAAAACACTATGTCACAATCACCAACTCATGAGTAACCGGCAACAAGCGTATTCCATGACACGTAATTGCACACTGGCATGCTTTGGAATACAACGTATCCATCGTCAACTCTCCCACACTTGGCCTACATATCCAAGAGGGCACTACCAGAAATCACATTTTTTGATAGCCCCACCTTGAGCATGACAGAATGAAGCTGTTACCCGAGCTGGAGCTCGCCAGCACGGGCAACACCCTTGAGAATGCTCCCAAATGTGCAGCTTTCAAATGCAAGTGCAGACCTTCTCATGGCACCGAGGATTTTCCATGTGGTGTCCCGGTCACCGGAGCTTACATAAGCAGAAATTATGGTGTTCCAAGACACGGTATCTCTGTGGCGCATTTCGTCAAACACGTGGTGAGCAGTGGTTAACTCTGCATTTTGCGTGGGCAATTATGAGGTTGTTGGTGGTGTAAATATCTGCGATGGAGGCTAACTTGATTGCTTGGCAATGGGTTGCTTTGAGGCCAAGCAAAGTGAGGGAGTGCAACCTCTTCATTCAAAGAGACGATGGCGTCGTTTTAAATTTTAAAATACATAAGATTTTGATGCACAAAATGGAATTTGAATGAGACAGTGAAAGAGCTCTTAATTAACCAAAACGTTGCACTCCCAGGTTTTAGTTTCACATTGCACCAAAAATTACGAGTTTTGAAGGATACCAAGAGGTTGGTCATGGTACGGACGAGCTTTGTATACATCCATCGAAACCCAAATTCAGTTTTCAACTTGGTTCACGCATTTTCGTCTCACTGTGCTCAATGGTGATGGCTTCGTAGTTGTAACAGAAAGCGAAACCCTCAAACATTAGCATATTCAGACTCAAGTCAGAGAAGAATATATCAATGCCATCTCGAAATACGACGTCGTTCAGCTACACCTTCTCAATTCTCTTGCCTTTTACTATTTATTTTTTTTAATCTTCAAATGTTAGTTGTAACTATTGTTAGTTTTTGTTAGCGAACCGATTTAAACCCGCGATCTTTCTTTTCATTCCTTTTTCCTGCACCACTAAACCAATTTTATATTTTTAATATTATTATTTATATATATAGTTTCATAATTAGTTCTTGGAGACTTATTTTGATCTGAGCTGGAATTGACAAAGAGTAAATTATAGAGGATTTTTTATTATAAGGAATAAAAGAAAAAGAAACAAAGAGGTTGTGCTTCTTGTATACATCATTCTTAGATTGCAGATAAGTGCTATGACTTGTTCAATTAAATTTTTTATTGCATTTTTGCTGGGATGGTGTTGATGCTTTGTTTTGCTGAAATTGTTTACAGCATTAGCTAAATTTAGTGACCAATTTTAATGTCATGCAGAAGAATTTTGTATGAAAAGTATGTAGCCTTGTAACTTTTTTTTCATTGAAAAAAAGAGTAATACTTGCAAGTACAATGAAGTTAGAAAAGAAATTCAATAAATTTTTCAGATTTGAAGATCACTCGCCAATTAGTGCATGTCTGGCTAATCGCTGCATATGAATTTGGAACCAAACGGAGGTTTGCAAAAGCATCTCCACCCTACCTTTTGTGTTCCGTTTGTGTTGAGTCATTGGATTTGGTCTTTAGAATTCGTGCACAACACTTAAACTGCAAACCAAACATGCTCTAAGATATTCAGTTCCAAATTTATGAACTTTTACAAAAACAAGTCAAAATTCAGGATCAAACCAAACTCTCTTGTTGTTGAAATGTCTCTAGTCCTAGAAAAAATTATCTTGCAGTAGTTCTTGGAATTAAGGCAGTGGAGAGTCACCAGAAATATTTGGGCCTTCCTATCTTAATAGGAGATCAAAATAACAAATATTCAACTGTCTGGGATATGGTGGCATAAATTAAGCAAATATTGTTGCATCAGTATCCAATATCCAAGTATGGTGTTACAGGAGACTTGGCATCATTTTCAGGGATCATAGTGGCCTGGTACTTGCTTGTGCAACCAAGCACTATCAAAGTTCATATTTACATTGAATATGAATAGTTAATGAATGTCAGATTGTCAGTCTTATGCACATACTTTGGCCTTTTTCTTAGGCAATATAGCAGAACACAAGTTAGCCAAGTTAGTCTTTCTTTAGATAAGATGCATTTATCCAATCTGATGTACAACAGCCTTAGGCCAATGTTGAAATTCAATAACATCCAATTCATTCTTCAAAAAACAGAAGGATCAAAACAAACTGAATTGTGATTCAAATTACTTGGTGTTTTAGATTGGACAATACACTATCCTGTTCTAAGTCGAATCATTAAAGTTTAATTAAATGATTGTAAGAAAAAATTCAGTTACAAAACAATGGTCTATTTAGACATGCAATGTTCTATATATAGACACCATATGGTGAAAAAGAAATTGAATGGCATGAATCAATCCAGGGAATGCTAAAAATTCATATTTGCAGCTTGCCCCTATTTTTTCTATTGGTTATCCTGCTCTGAACCATTCCCTTCTCCATTTCTCTCAAGCATAATCCTATTCTTCCTTTTATTTGTACAACCTATATTTGAAACCTAAAATAATTATCCAAATCTATCAAAGAGATTCAACAAAATCATGATTGAAACAGCCCTGAAACTGATCCATGTTTAGAATGGTGTTTACAATGTCTTGGGGTCTCAAAGTAGCATCAACTCTAAGTACTCCCTCAGGCTCATCAATCTTAAGCAAATCTAACTGAGATTGCAAAAGCGATGCAGGCATATAATGTTTTCCTTCTGCAGCTCTCTTATTCACTCGAACACTTAGCACTTCAGCAGGAGCATCCAAGAGAATGAAGTTGACAGCACTTGCATAAGTCCCCCAATTATAACTAGTATCACCTGATCTAAGAATTTCTCTATATTCCTTCTTCAAAGCAGAACAACCAAGAACCAGACCCTTTTTGTTATTCAAGTATTCTTTTATGGCGTAGCATAGCGATTCAAGCCATGGCATCCGGTCTTCATCGGTTAGGGGGATTCCCATTCGCATCTTTTCTGTTGTATTGTAAGAAATGAGGTTGAAACATAGTACAAGGAATAAAGGGGAAGAAGAAAACATATTGAAATAGTCCTTTGTGGAGGGTTAATCAAGTTGTGCATACTGATATACACACCTTTGTTTGATTCTAAGTGAAAATCATCAGCATCAAGATACTTGTATTTCAACTCTTTTTCCAGCATCTGACCTATTGTGCTGTTGAATATATATCCAATAGATAAGTTTTACAACAAAAAAGTTTAACCAATAAGTCTGGTTTAACAGCTTGAAAATTAATAAATGTCCCACTTATGATCACCAGAGAAGGCAAACACTTGCACAAGCCACATATTTAACAATGATCATCCTATTTCAAAATATATAAAAGGAAATTGTAAGAGATATAAGATGAGTCTAATGGTTAAGGGAGAAGGGAAGAGACGAAAGGTTATGGGTTTGATATCCTTTTTGAACAAAATTAACATTCTAACAACTAACATGTTAACCATAAAAAAAAAAAATTGTCATGCTTTATATGCTGAGTATGTGATAGTGGGCATATTAATGTCTATTTTTTGGTGCCGCATAATGATATCTTAAAATTTATCACCAAAGGAAGTACTAGAAATAACAAGTAAGGAGGATAATTGATAACCTAGTTAGATTAAGGTTATCTTCTAAGTAATAGAAGAGTTCAAAAATATTACGCTCCACAGCTGCAAGCATTTTCATAAAGTTAACGTACATAACACTAAAAGTGTCTGCTACTTTCCCTTACAAGGAAGATGGTAGTATAAGAATGGGATAGTTAGGCTCTCTCAAAAATAAATGTCAATACAAAAATGAGATTTAACTCTAGTAGTAAAGTAAGTAAAAGTGTAAAGTGAGAAAATGAAGGTATATTTATCATTGAGGTAAAGTTAGTAAAGATTACAAAGTACTTTAATTGAAATCAATGGTGAATGTACTTTCACTCTTCATTTTACAGAAGCGCCAAGAAGACAAAATCCTTTTATACATATATTATGACCTCTTTTTTAGTTTTAGTCCCAAAATCACAACTATAAATGTAGTTTAAAATCTTATTTTATATAAGTATTAATGGATATCAATTTTTTTTAATCCCGAGTATTCTTTGATCGAGAACCGAGTGAGATACCAAATTCATTTAAGAAATTGATATCTCTTGATAGATGTTTTTTCATATTTGCACAAATCTAGGATTGAATTCTTGAAGTGACATGATTATATGTCAATCATGTTATACCATATTTTTGTCTTTATATTTGATCCCTAAAAAATTAAATGGGTAGCTCTATCCTAATCCCTAGGGGATAAACACAATTAATGTTCTCAATCCTATTACCATATCCATTGCCATTTAAAAAAAATTTGGTCAAAGAGCCAGCAAAATAGAATAATAATAACACAAAATGAAATGCAATGCCTATCTAATTCTTATCTAAGGTTTATTTCATTAGATGAAATATTGGAGTTGGACACTTACGTTTTTCCAGCACCGCTGACACCCATGACCACGATAACTATACCTGTGAATATTTTCGGTTTCGGATATGGATTTAAATATTGATACACCAAAAATGAAGTAAAATATTGAGGAAGAGAAATAGTTATTTACCATCGTTTGAAGGCATATTTGATCTATTGGATTGAGATGCAGAGATCAGAAATTGTATATTGACTTTGGAACCTAAACAATAGAGAGAGCCTTGAAAAGTATATAGATATTAGTATTATATCATATCATATGCACTTAGACAATGAAATAAAGTTCAAAATCACACGCATTTTTTTTGGAGTCAACGTCACGCGGTTTCTACCAAATAAAATAATAAGGTAATGTTACGTTACCTCTATTAACTTTGCGTGTGTTATCAGAATTTAAGTCACTATTGAACTGTGAACTGTGAACTGTGATTGTCATTTTCGTTGTCGTAGGATCCGATTCATCCCATCAAGTTATGCTGATTCATTGCAACTGCAACTGATTTTGACAAGTATGGGTTTTAAAACATTAGATCTGGAGTGCTATGAACAAAACGAAATCAAATTATACTTTAATTGTTACATTCTTTTAAAATTTATACTTTTTTTAATAACATTTTTCCATCTGACCAATGTTGCACACTATAGTGAAATTAGTTAGGTACTTACTTTAACTATAAAGATCAATATTTTTTAGGTGATCAAACATAAGAGTATTTTTTTTCAGGGAATCTTTTATCATTATTAAAAATGTTATCAAAATATCATTCTTTTGCATTTTGAAGAAAAAAAAATATGTTTGGTTACATTTTTAACATTCTCATAAATAACTTTAAAAATTCAAAATAATTTAAATAAAAATACATAAAAAAATAAATTAATAATATTTTATAAAATATTTTATCTTATTCTCAAGTGAATATCTAGTTTTCATTCCTCTTCATGGAAATAAATGAAAATAAAAGTGTGGGAAAGTATGATAAAAATGGAAGTTATTACATTCCTAAAAATCAATAATAGCTGAGAACAATTTTGTAAAACTTGTAACAAAAATAGGTATATGGTATTCTTATGTTATATTCTCGAGAATGAACTTTTAATATGTGAAACAAGTACAATTTATAAAAGATCAATATATTCTTTTAAAAAAATCAATATATTAGTTATTGAGATTCCTTTAAATAAATAATTATTTATTTATTTAATATATTTACTTTCTATAATGTATTTTCTTAAAAAAAATTATAATCACTCATTTTCTATTGTTTTCACCACTACACCATGACAATGATAATACTAGAGATGATTATTACCATTACTATTATTGTTATCTATATCATATTTATTATTATTATTATTGTCATTGTTATCACAACTGCTAGTTATTGAGATTCCTTTAAATAAATAATTATTTATTTATTTAATATATTTACTTTCTATAATGTATTTTCTTAAAAAAAATTATAATCACTCATTTTCTATTGTTATCACCACCACACCATGACAATGATAATACTAGAGATGATTATTACCATTACTATTATTGTTATCTATATCATATTTATTATTATTATTATTGTCATTGTTATCACAACTGCTAGTCATGGTGACAATAACAATAAGGTGATGATAGAGATGACAACAATGATAAAGTTTTTTTTTTTGCTGAATACGATAATAATAATAATAATGGTGGTGGCAATAGCAAAAGTAAGAGTATTTTTTTTTAATAGAGATGTTATAAAAGGTGAATTAAAGAAATAAGAAAGAAATAATTATTTATTTAAAAGAATCATTGGTAATTATTATATGAATCTTTTTTAGTTAAAAGTAAATAACTAATTATTCTTATTAAGTTAGAAAAAAAAACAAAATAATATTTCATTATGTAAAATTTGCTCAATTTTTTAAACTAAAGTCAGTATCTATTTTTTTTTTTTGTAAACGTATCTATTTTTACTTTAAATCCATATTTTCTGTTATTAATGAAATAAATTAGAAATGAAAAATAACAAACCATAATATTTTTGTCTTGGTAAATTAATATTGATGTTAACTTTTAAACTAGTGTTTTCCACTTTTTTTATTTATCCAATAACTCTTATGGAATTCATATGTTACCTAATTGAATTTTAGCAATTTTTTAATCTGTGTAGAATTTTTAATTAAAAAATCAAGGTTGGCAAGCAATGGAGTGCTTTTTTTTTTTTTGCTGATTAAACATTAAAGGGTTTTATTGTTATTCTAATGGACTATTGTTACTCTTATTTAATTAAATTTTAAATTTTATTCTAAATTATTAGTTTAATCAACGAGAAGAATAGAACATTTTAATAAAGGTGATGAATAAGAATGATAAAAAACACACGACAGTTATAAATAATAGACACTCACATTGAGTACAAGCACAAGATATTTTTTTGGTAAGATATAAGAAATCTCGTACTATTTTATCGAAAAAGTGCTTGAATAACACATGTTATCTTACCATTTTATTGAAACATTACTTGAGCACATGATAACAAGTGAGGCCTCCCTCAATCTATTATTTCTAGGTAGGATTATGATACAACCAATTAGAATGTTTGTTGGGTACATATTTGAATTTAGAATAATGCTACTTACACATCAGTATATGACATGTTTTGTTTCTATCGTTTAATAATTTTGTTTTATTTTATTTTTTATGTACCTTCTCTTGATTTTGATACCGTACATAGATGGGATGGAATGTCTACCAAATTGTACACCAAACATTATCCTTGCAATTCATTGTCAAAATTCTTAATCATTTCCTAGTGCCACAATTACTATTCATTACGACCAAAACTTCCTTGGTTAAGAATTCAGTCAGAGAGGGTGTTCACATCATTACATGGCTATTACAAATGTTGATAAACTTCCAAACGTGACAAATCACAGGCTACTTTCTTATGCCAACAAACATACTATTAAGAACAATAGAACATGATTGAACAAAAAATTCTATTGTATAACATATAGCATGTTTCTGTACCCACTGGTGAGTGGTGATCAACACTAGGGTTTCAGAATACAACCATCTACAGGAATTTTATAGCCAACCCAAAGCAACAATGTGATTATCATTTTTTTCGCTCTCTGAACAATTTAATGTAATCATAATGCAGCTACAAAGTCATGCTAACTGCCAATATGGCATATAGAAATTATCTACTTGAACAAATGAGCAAGATCAGGATCATCCAAGTCCACATCCAGCCATCCATTCAACTTCATATGTTCTACATAATGATCCGGCGGCTGCACTGCACGAATACGTTTTGGAGTAAAGCTGTGAATTCTTGCAAGGTCTCTGGCAAGCCATTTAGCATAAATCTGGTCCACGGGAGGTACAATCTTGAGTAATATTATGTCATCCTTTTCTTGCTTCTCCAATTTGTTTCCCCTGACAAATCTGTTTCCCATGACAATTTATAACCTGAATGAAGAGTTTTGAAAAATGTATGAGTTGTACAAGCTATTTAAGTGGAACTAGCAGAGATGATGTTTATTGCAGTTATTAAAACAGTGAAATCAACATATGTTTGGTTTGCTTGTGCTCCTAAATTATATTTTTGCTGAGCAGAAACAGCAAGCAACACTAAAATCACTTTGGTCCTGTTTCGAATGAATTGTTCCAATTAAGTACTTAAGAGGAAACTGGAAAAGTGCTTATCATAAAAGCATTGATGTCAAAAACTACTTCTCAATAAGTTGTTTCGTGTTCAGATGTACACTTGCATGAGTACATAAATAATAAGTGCCGTTTAGATGTATTTGATGAAATCACTGAAAGGTACACATTTGTAATTACAGTATCAAATGTAGAGAGTAGAGGCCAGTCAAAAAAAATATATCAAGTGTAGAGTAGCTAATAACAATGAATTCAATAATTTTATAATGTTTTATGTAATATCCAACAGCATACAACATCCAAAATAGTATTATCCCACATTGGCTTATGAAAGACATAGTACCGAAGAAAAACATGATTTCACATTGCCTCTATAGTGGAATTTGATCTCTTAATGTTAAAAAATCATTAAACCTTGAAAACCGGTAAACAAGTGATGGTTTTAAAAAATGAGGTGAGGTGGACCAATATGAAAGATTGTGTTTGAAAGAGTGTGATTGAGAGTGTGATCCTAGCTAGCATTCCTCTAGTTACAAACATAGTTGATACGTGTGCTATATAGACAGTGTCTGACCATCCATAGAATGTTATAACCAAACTACTCCCCTCTTTGATCCAACCATTGGGTCATTCTGCTGTCAAAAATTCTCCTACAGCTCAATATCCACAATCGTTAACTCCACTAGCAAGGTAAGTTTCAATACAGACACTGGGGTTTCTGGTTCTGAAGTCATTAGAACTCCTATTGTAACTAATGGTCGCATGACACCTTCTACTACCTCTCATTTGTAAACACAGCAAAAAGCATTCACTAAAAAGTCTATACTTCTGGTAAGATGCTAAATTGACATATTGAATCTTCTAAGCAGCCTAATATAAATCAAGCACACAGTTTCTAGATTTACCTGTATATAAAACAACAAGTTACTATAATCTATCAAAAATTTTACATAACATAATAACATATATGGTTCTCAAACAGAGATCTCCTTCTTGTTTTTTTTTCTCCTATTTTAGCTCCTCCGATTCAACAGGGTATTCAACAGAGGTTACTGCTTTAAATAAATGAACCCAATTTTTTCCAATAAAAAATTGTCATAGGCACCAATGTTCAGCATAAAAACGTTTATAAACTAAAGGTTGAGATACAAAAAAAAAATAAAAAAATACTAGTCTTCCATAAGCATTTAAATCAGCTTTCAACAAAACCGGTTTAGTTAGGAAAAGTTATCCATTTCAAACCCCCTCTTTCTCAAAACACAGCATATGTCAATTTCAACCAACAATACCAAAAGATACTGAATCAAATCATAAAAGACCAACTTGGATGCCTTTCATGTAAACATCATTAAGTGAGTGTCTTCAAAAAAAAAAAACAAAACAAAACATTAAGTGAACCCCATTCCTAGTTTATAGTTCAACTTATCATCTGTGGTCTCTGCATACACTACCCTGTTAGCAATAATCTTTTGAATTAATAGAATTAATTCATATGACTGAAAATAAAAACAAGCATCAAAGAGTGTTAAACTTAATTACTTAAACATAAGATAACACCATACCCCAGTTCCCCATTTTGATTTACCCTCATAATCACTGCTGAAAATCCATCGAATTTAACAACTGAAAATAAAAATAAATAAAAGAAACCTAGAAGCACCAATTACAAATATAATATTCTCAGAAGCAATAATCGAATTCGAAACTTAACACGAAAAATCAATTGCATCGGAATGTACAATACCTTCGCCAACTCAAAGCAGAGCGATTTTGGATGGTTCAGCGATAAGTGGTTCCGAATTACACAGAGTTGGTTTCAGGGATGGATAATATAAGGAGGAAAATGGTTCATCCACGCCTCACATTCACTCATACATTATTATATTTTCCTGGGAGGTATTAAATAATTTTCAATTTATGTAAAATTATATATCTTCTTATGAATTCTGTTCATTTTCTTTCATTTGCTCTTTTATTATATTATATATTTATATTATATAATATTTAATTTGATGGTCACGATGCCATCATACTTACGATTATGATACCATTTTTATCATAGTAAATTACATTTAAATAAGATTTTGTGATATTGTATAATTTTTTTTAATATTTACAACAATTTTATGAGATATATAGTGTAATATTTTTTAAATAATTAAAAATAGTATAATAAATAAGTGATGCTAACAGTAGTATGATATTTTTTAAGCAATTAAAGAATTAAAGAGTTGATGTAAGGGTAGGAAAAAAATTGTATAAAAACGAGTTGATAAGTTAGTTAAAATTTCTAAGTTAAATGAAAAGTTAAAAGCTTATAAGATAATTAATTTAATAAAAGTGTTTGACAAAATTCATTCATGAGCTAATTGATAAATGTTAAATAATATAATTAATTATTTGATTATTTAATAGCTTGTCATCTTTGGTAAACAACAATATCTTAAAAAGTAGGATAATTTATTTTTTAATTTTGTATTATAAAAGAATGATAAAGATTTAATGATTTTACTTATTTTGTTTAAATCATTTTCTTAATAAACTTATATTGTTAAAAACTTTTGAAAATATAAAGAATCAAAATAAAATTTTTAAAAATATAATGTACTAAAATTAGACATTTAAAATTTAGTACCAAAATAAAACTTTTAAAATTTAATGTATCAAATAAAAAACACATTAAAATATAATAAACTAAAAGTAACATTTTCCTAAATAAAATGAGTTTAATATATAAATCTATTTTGAATATTATTTCATGTGAATATTTTTCTTCATTTTAGTTTGGAAAAACTTTCTTTACACTTAAAATGTATGATTCTTTCCTAGGTTAAATTTTTTTTATATAATACTACCTTTGTTACTATTTATAACCCAAATTAAAAATGGTTTTGGTTCCTTTTTATAAGATATAATATCCTTAATTAAATTAGAGTGACATTGTATTGACAAACATTTTTTAAAAAAAAAAGAGAGAACATTATGACAATGGTATTTTTGAAAAAATATATAAATTTAGGACATATTTTTTGCTTTCAACTAAATTAACTACTTTCTTACCATCAAGTGTATGGATAAATTGACGTGGAGTTGTGGGGTTATTTTAACTTAACCATATGTCTCATATTCAAGTCGTGTATGCGAATGTGTTAAATATTTAGAGTGAGAGTTTTGTCGTTATCTTAAGTTTATCCGATTTGAATAAGATTGTCTAGATCATAAAATTAACTATTTTTCTTTGTGGAAAATAAAGTTATTGCATTTCATCCATAATTTGTGAAACAATCATGTAATAAAGGTCATGAGAGTTAGCATAAAATCTTGAAGTCCTTGATAAGCTATGAACTACTTGACTAACTTGCATCTTAACAAAACTTACTCTAGAATTTGGAATAGAAGAAAATGATGTTTTACACTTGTTTAGAATAACATAAAAAGAGACCATTTGAAGAATTGTTGAAACTTTCAACCACTAATTTAGAGTCAAATTTGAAGATCCAGATCTTTATGTGCAAAACGTGATCTTCGAACTATTTTCCTTAATCAATCACGTAAATTGAATCTTATAAATATGAGGAAAATAATAGTAAATATAAGAAAAATAATCCAAAAATTTCGGAGTGGCTATGTTCACTCCCCATATTTATTTTATACACTTTTTAAAATCTTTTTCTCTAAATTACCCTTTAAACAAACTCATCATCCTTCATCTATTTCCTTAATGTCAGCTTTGTCGCCTTGTGTTAGCTGGTTGAGTCCTCTATGAAACACAATTCAAGCATGGCTAAACTACATATTTGATCTTTCATGTTTTAGTTTTTGTCCAATTCAATCTTTTATGTTTCAGAAGCTTCATTTTAATCCTTAACATTTTCAAATAGTTTTAAATTTTTCATCGTTGTCAAACGCTAAACTTTATATAAAAGAAATGAAAACAATGTTTTTAAACATTTAAATGTATTTCTTAATTGTAACTACACAACTATACAAACAAATTATTATCCTGAAATTTTTTATTAGTATAATATTTAAACTTTGTTTGTTTCCTAACTCATATATGAAGGGTTCCAACTCAGAAAAATAGAGAAAGAGGAGTGTATAAAGTAGAAAAAGGCATTGGATATAGCAATTTTCAATTTATTCTCTTGGCCCAAATTGCCTTTTTTATTTTGATATAGAATGTTAAAATGAAGGATATGCAGTGAATCTACTAGCATACCGACAATTTGATCCTTAAAGTATGACATTTAATGTCATAGCGGTCTTAAAACTATACTACTTATTGACATATAGTCCATAACATACATGGCTTATAATAAACGGTTGAACTAATTTGTCACAATATTTGCATGTTTGTGGACTAAATTGGTCATTTAAAAAATGTTGGAACTAAATTGACGGTCAATGTATAGTTCATAGACTAAATAGGCTATTTACCCTAAAATGAATGTTAACAATATGCAGTTTGTGGATTTTGTTACACATTTATCAGCATCATTTGGTCACTCTATTATTTGGGTAGTTTGTGATCACTTATCCAAATTTCTACATTTCGTGACACTGCCCTCCAAGTTCAGTGCTAAGGATTTAGCCTCCTACTTCTCTGTAGAAATATGCTAGCTCCATGGTTTCCCAAAGACAATCACCTCAGATTGTGATCACATATTTATTGGCTCTTTTTGGAAGAAACTTTTTTTTATTTAAGATACAACCCTATAGTATAGTACAACTTATCGTCCAAAGATGAACAGACAATTTGAACTTATTAATCATAGTCTAGATGCATACTTATGTTCTTTTACCAATTATCTGTTGAATCCACATCCCTAGTTTTAATTATGACAAACCAATAACAATGAAAAGTGAAATGATTATAGGCTTAAAGTGATGGCTAATATTTTACTTAAGTGTTTCAATGTTTATTCCTTTAAGAAGCAAAGTGTTCTTTCATTCGAAGGAACTCAGACTGATGCTCAGAAAGGTTCAAAGAAATGTTGTCAGAGTTAAGAATTTGAAAAAATTCTTGAAACTCATCAAAATGATGAAGATTGCTTCCTACTGAGTACTAGGTTCTTGGCAAGATAATGAACAACAAAGGCCTTACATAAAAGATGTATTAGAGGCTACATGGAGAACATCATGGTTAAGAATGAAGTTATGCAGAGTTTGCATCAGAATGATGAAAGACCTTGACTCTGAGTTTTTGAATGTCAGAATAACTCAGAAAGACTCATAATGCATCACTTGAACAATATCAACAAACTGAAGTTTGATAGTTCTTCACTTTCCATATGCTGCCACAATCAATGAAGGCATATCAGAAAGGAAGAACTATTTGCATAAAAAGATGCATGATTATTGAATGATAAAGTTATCCATGAGAGATACCAATGTGAAGCATTAGATTGAAGGATGAAGAAATCTACTCAGTTTGACCTTGGACAAAACATTAACACACCAACAACTGAAATTCTACTAAGTCTTTTTGAAGTAATCAACTTCAGAATGCTTGAAGATTTGAAGAAGTGTTAAGAGTGATAAAGTCACACTACATCAGAATGGAACACCAATCTAATCTTCATCAAAACATGGATTCATTCTTTGTAAACACTAGAATGCCCATTAGAAAGGTTCCTCATAATGGATGTATATTGTCACTTCATGATAGTTGTAAAAGTGAACCTACTTACTCCAGAAGTGTGGAGTCCACTACAATGGTTTTTCTTGGGAGTTTTATAAGGCAAATTTGAAGGCTATGAAGAACAAGTTGAAGCATTCCAAAACTACAACACATTGTGCTAGTTCTCTGAGTGAGAAATCTGTGTTTTAGCTTTAACCCTCTTTATGAGAGTGACCCACTTTTGTATGGTGCTTACAAAGCTTGTAATAATCTTAGATAGAAATAAGAGATTAAGTTCCTAAGTGGAATCCCTCTTGTGAGGTGAAGATCCGTTCTATGTGCATTAAAATCACATATCCTCTTTTTCTGTAAAGTTCAGTATTGTCTGGCAAAGATAAAATTTTGTGGTGTAGTTGGTTTATCAAAGGCTAGGATTGAAGTCCAATGTGAAACTGACAAGGTTGGGAAATCCAATAGTTGTTGGTCCAATTGTGAACTGGTTGTGTTAGTGAATCTTATCTTTAAGGGTGAAGGTTGAATGTTGCCCAAGGTTGGGATGAACCAATATAAAAAAAATTTGTGTACACTCTCTCTTTCTCTTCCTCTTTACTTTGTCTTTACACAAATCTAAAACTGCTTTTGTATAAAACACTTAATTTGTTAACTCATTGTTTAAATAACTAAATAAAACTTTGTTTTATCAAAAGTTTTTAGTAAAGGAATATCTTTGAAACGAAAACCTTAAAACTATAGAATAAATATTTTTCAAAACTGTTTACATTTTCATTCAGAGCTGCTTGAATTTCAATTCTAAGCTTTGAACAATTTTTGTACTATGAACTTATTCATTCTGAACTACCTTCATAAACCTTTTGGTTTTCAAAGGAAGATTAAAAGTTTTCAAAACCCCAATTCAACCTCCCTTTCTTGGTATTTTTTTCACTTCATTATCAACCTCATCTTTGGGTTACGTTTCTCAATCTTGTCGAATACTAGTTCAACACTTCATTTCATTCTGCCATCAGACTGTCTCCTTTTAGAGCCCTCTATAGTCGTGCTTCTCCAACATTACTAGATTATGTTCACGACTCAACTTCCATTAACTTGTTGGATTCCTCCTGACATGAAAGACAAATGATTATGAAAGAGATGAAACAAACTCTACAATGCAATTATAGAGCATGAAAGAGCATGCAAAAATAGAAAAGATCATACCTTCAAACCTAGGGATTTTATGTGGCTGAAACTTCAACCATACCTCTCAGAAGCTTGCAAAACACTTCTTTGGATCTTTTGAAGTCTTTAAACCATTACTAGGCTCGCTAAAATAGAGGTCATTATAATTGTAGGCTTTGTAGGTTGCATGTTCTACGGACAAATTTACATGTATGCCCAACTCTAGTTTTAGGTAACACACTTAATTCTAAACCATTATTGATACTTGTTTCTATTTTTACGTCTCTAACTTTTCATCATAATATCTTTGTAAATACATCTCACGACTATACTAGGAAGATAGTATTGAGGAGCACCACCACATTGAGATTCTGTCAAATTTGGTAAGAACAAAATTAGTTACTTATTATAATTATTAAATTTTAAAAAATAAATAAAGATGATGGAAAATAATTATTTTAAAATTATTCTTGAAATGATTTGATCTTTTTTAGCTTCAATTTGACCCAATTCTTTCTTTCTTCCCTTTCCAAAATTTTTGTACCCCACCCTAAACTTAAAACTTTTGCTTGTTTCCATGCAATTGGTATTCTATTTTAGAATAAAAGGTTTAAAATAAGTAAAAGTAAAATAATTATAAAAATAAAACTTGAAGGATTTGAACTATTCATGTAAATTATTCATATAGTTAACCTATAATTTAAATGATAAATAGAGAGAGAGAGAAAAAAGATGAAATAGTGTTTGTTACTAGCTTGTTTTTAAAATGGAAATATTATTACAACATTGCCAGCATGTAAATAGACATAATAATTGAATGTCGCATACCATGTGCAATCTCTCCGTCCTTTCGATTTTAGCCGGCGAAATTTGACTTGCATCTGATGTGGTGTGCAATGATTGATTCACCACAAGTGTTGTTGCAACTTGGCTGGTTTGGTTGTGTAATGTGGACTTTATCCAAAACCAGCCAAAAAAAGGTAACATCCTTTAATTAATTATTATCCAATTTCATTTATAATATAATACAATAATATAATAATGTTGAAAAATCACATTCAATCCTTCATGATTAGTTTTCTTAAACCATCACATATTTATTATTAGTTTATATGCATTTACTGTTCTGATAAGATAAAAAAAAAGAAATTTTTTGCATAGCTCCAAAAATAGGAATCAGATCATGAGAGAGAAGAAGCATGTTACTGATCAAGTTCAGTACCTATATATATAGACCCTTACAGTTTTATTAGACTCTTTTCTGTGTGCAACAGTCTCTGATGAGCTGAAGGTAGTTTGCAGCCAAAAAAGATATTGAAGCAAGCACTGTAGAAGGAAGATAAAGGTACTGGAACGAATGGCTTCATTAAAATTTTTCACAAACTCCCAAAATTCATAGCAATAGATTTTTAATCTTTTTCTGCTGTTTATGCTCCAGGGTCATGATTGTTATCTTACCCTGATCTTCTGCTACTTGATAGAGTATCATTTTCTATTTTTCTATTTTTTTGGGATGCGAAAAATATTTGAAAGCAAAAGGGGTTAAAAAAAATTCAATCTTTCTCTCTCTCTAACTTTCCTTTTGGTTTATTCCTCAGTCTTTTGTTTCTCTCCTCTTCATGTTGTATTATCATTTGTCAGATATTAATGAGTCCTGCAAATTCCAGTGGTTGCAACTTGGGTTCTGGCATTTTCAATATCAGCTGTCCTATTTGTGGCAAAGCTGTTGTTGAGATGGGACCAATTGTGGCCCATCTTTGCATCTCTGTGGTATCTCAGGATAACCATCAATGTCATTTATGATTTCCTTGTTCTGCCCTTAATAAATTCTTACCCAGTTGGGGCTTTTTTTCTTAAATCTAGTTCTTTTCTGCTTTTACCTTTTTTTTTATTTATATCTAGATTCTCTTCATCTGCCTTTACTAGGATAATTAATATTAATTTCATTTTATTTTTTTACTTAGGCTGAAAACAATTCAAAAATCAAAATGAAATATTTTGAATTTACAGGATTCTTTTTGAAGAAACTAACTAGGGACACATAAAGTAAGTCTTTTACAGTCAGAAATAGGTTTTTAACTTTTTACTACTTGACTGTCAATTGAATCAGTTAAATGGTGTGAAAGACAAACTTATGTTGGTTAGTTACAGTGTCAGAAGCCTGGGAGTGCTTTCTGGTTGTAGCTTTGGCTTTATATGTTTTTCAGGGAATTACTTACTTATCACTCTGATAAAAAAAGAAAAAAGAAAAAGCGTAGCAAATTAGCAATACATCAACTGAAGGGAGTCTACAGTTGATTTTACTATTATGAGGTATGTTGAACTGAGTTTCTAACTAGGGTGTTTGATCAAACTATTGAGATTGGACATGTTTTCCAACAATCTCTTGTATGGTTATCACTATAATATTTTAATTACATTCTTGTCTTTCTGAAATTTCAATCTTAGAAGTCTCAGTGATGCAGGCTGGGCCTTGAGGCCTTGTTTATTGCTGTTAGTCTTCAGGGTTGAAGGCTTTGATTTTTTACTGATGTAGCAAGAATAGAAAACAAAGTATGAGGGTGTTGAATGTGTTCAGTGAAAGTGAGGTTTACTGCAGTTATAGGTTTTAGTTGTGGTGGTGGAAAGACATATTTTTGTGGTCCTATGCAGTTAAAACTGTTCCTATCAGCAGAGCTATGGATAATTTGGAATTTTTTTTAAAGTATGGAATATAGCAATTTGAATGCTCTTGTTGTGCATTATAGTCTTCTCGTTTTTTCTACTTTGTTTGTTTATGAAACGTTTCTTTCGTACATTAGAAATCCATAGCCCTAATTACCATCTCATTGACTAACTTCACATCAATGTCCCAATTTTCTCTTCTCTTAAAATGCCAAGTATTGCATCTTTGTATTAATGATTGTCAGATATTTCTCATGTCCTAACTGTACTTTGTTGCCTTTTCGTTCATGGATAGGTAGGAAATTCACAAGAGTCCAGCTTTTTGAATTCTGAAGCAAAATCACTATTGAAGTTTTACACACCTCAGTGTGTTTTGAGCTTTAATTGGTATTGAACTCTGTTCTGCTTCCTGGTATTTTCTGCCTCTGCTGGCTCTACTTCAGGACTGGACCATAGTCCAACATATCTGCTCCAATAGTTTAGTATATCATCAAAGTTAATATTAAGGTACTCATCATAGGAGTAATATAGATCCATAATTCCCATTAACGAACCTCCATAGTTGATTCAAATAAGACTAGATGACTGTGGATGAAGTCGGTAGTAGCTCTGAGTGGAGCAAAGAACAGGATAAAGCATTTGAAAATGCCTTGGCAATTCATCCTGAGGATGCTTCAGACCGATGGGAGAAGATTGCGGCTGATGTACCGGGGAAAACCTTGGAAGAGATTAAACACCACTATGAGCTATTGGTTGAAGATGTTAACCAGATTGAATCTGGTTGTGTGCCTTTACCATCTTATAATTCTTCTCCAGAGGGCTCAACAAGCCATGCTAGTGATGAAGGAGCTGGCAAGAAGGGAGGCCACTCTTGGAATAGTAACAACGAATCTAATCATGGAACCAAAGCTTCAAGATCAGATCAGGAACGGCGAAAGGGTATTGCATGGACAGAGGATGAACACAGGTTAGTTTATCTTTGCTTCAATATTTAGAAAATCTATATATTCTAGTATATGTCATTGTGAACAGCACAAGGCAGGTTACTTATTTTTAATTTGATGCTGTTTGGGTTTGTTTCTGTCTCAACATTGTTTTTTTAACCATATGCTTTTTAGGTTGTTGGAACTTGTATCTGATTGTAAACTCATAGGTCCTCATGTTCCTTAACTGATTATTTCTTCTGATCTTTGTCAACTTAATTTCCATTCAGTCTTAATTCTCTTGACAGTTATTAGCACTAACTATTTTCAAACAATATTTTACCAAACCATACTTATCCTTTTCAAATTACTTAAATCATCTGTTTGGGTTACATCAGTGGGTTGTGTTTGTAACAGTATTTTAGTGCTGATCCTTCCAGAAATATCAGTTTCGATTGTACTGTGGAAGAGGCAATTTTGACAGGAAGCTTACTTGTTACCTCTTTTGTTTGTCATGCTTCATGATTTCCAAAAGTTAAATGCTCTTCTTGTAGTTTCTTATCTAGATTAATGTTATGGAACTATCAACAGGTGATTAACTTAGGGTATCTATGAGGGTATGGGATCTTAAAACCTGTGTTGTTAAATAGCGGCCATGGCGCCGCCATGCTGGAAAGGCATGACAGATTTTTTGCCAACCGCCATAGGAAATTTGTGAAGGGAGGCCTGCCACAAGGTGCATTGGCGTGTTTATATGGCAGAATTTCGGCCTTCCCCTGTGTTCCTCCATCCGCCATTGATAACACTGCTTAAAACTGAGATAGTTAATATATAATTTGGTCCTTAGATGTGGCCACTTGTGTTCCTTTGGTGTTTGAAAGTTTGTTTTTACAAATTAGGCCTTTGATGGATGAAATTCTTTAGAAATTTATAACTTGGTAGGGTAACCTTCCTGGCAAGTTGAAACTTTAAAGAACCAATTTGTATAGGTGTTCACTTTCAAGAAAAAGAAAAAAGGCAACACAAGCTTCCACTTTCAAGGACCAAATTGGATATTAACTCCATATTATTTATTTTGCCAACCTCAAATGTGAATTGTATCTTCTTGCATCCATAGATGTTCATGAGCAGTATTCAGACTAAGTTTCTGCTTAAGGGAAGGGTAAGATAAACTTGGTTTTTTTATGGCTTGGTGTATATATTAAGTTGAAATTTTACTTATTTATTATCATATTAATGCTGCATTGGAGCAATTGTAGTATCTCATTTACATGTGACATGTATGATGATAGTTTTGGGAATTCTACCTGAAAGAATACACTAAGAAGAAATGTTTAGATGGTGAGTTAATCAATAAATAATTTTTGTGAAGCTGTGGACTTCTTTGAAATGGAAATAGTATAGTACATTATTGCTAATACGGTCTCTTACCTGAGCCAAAAAATTGCATAAGGTTTGGGAAGGTCTTTCTGCAGGAATTTTTTCTCTCCTACATTTGTTTATAATTTATGTCTGATGTGGGAAACACACTGGATTAATAATGGAAATATCATGCTGCTATAATTTAGTAAATCAGCATGTCGGCCATTGGATGGTTAAGCTATTCAAGTTTATTTATATAAGCACCATGTGGTGCTTATTCCAAAGTAGAATGTAGTTCATAATAACAGTAATTTTAAGTTGTGGACTTATTAAAGATATTGTGTATAATGGAACCGTAAAAATTCTGATTTTGGGTTTACTTCGGGTCTCTGCAAGTTTATTAGTTACGATTTTCAAATTTATGTTTCTTGGTGAATGATGACTGAAGCCTTGGATTCCCTCTTTTGTTTTCTTCTTTTCTATCCCTTGTATCCTATTACTTTTTGGTATAATGGATGCAGCATGTGTTTGGAACTTGTGTTATGGATTTTTTTTTTCCTTTAATCTTTTTTATGTTCTGTGAGAGTTTGATTTTTACAGTCAAAGTCATAGAACTTATGAGTCTCACACAAGCATGATAAGACCTGGATATGAGAGTATGAAAAATTCTTAAATGTTCTATCTACAAATAACTTAGATATGTTAAAATGGAAAAAAAAAAAAACTTACATTTCATTTCTCTTTAATACATAGTCATATCAGTGGATGATGGTTACAAAAAAAAGAAAAACTTTTGGCTATAACAAGAAATCATAGTTACAAACTTTTTCCTTACCCATATTAGAATATATTCTTTCCCAAATGAACATCTCTCAAAATTGCATATTTTCCCCAACCGATCTCAACTTTGTTACAATAATCATCATTATTAGTCCTGTTCAAAAACAGTCTTGACTGTAGATAATTTTCTACTACTACGATGTAACTTTAAGGATACAAAGGAAAAGAAAGAGTCATATTGGTGCTGTATCCCAAACGTATCAGTCCATAAAATTTTGTAAAAGTAAAAAATAAATATATTAGAGGTACTCCTTGGATAGGTATCCAGGCATATCATATGCTTATTGGTATAAGATATGGGTACAACACTAATAATTTGCCATTTTTCCTTTAGGAGTATCTAGGCCTCAGAGCATAGAACAGAACCATGAATTCATTTTTTGTTTTGTTACAAAACCATGAATTTATTGAGCCATAGGCCATAGGGAATAGATTTTGCAACATTTTCCAGAATTAGTGCAATGCACTTGAAAATTAGGTATGATGCTTTAGACCTTATCCTACTCATTTCCTATTTCGGTAAAGGAAATATTTTTATCTCAAATCCCTATTGCCCAGTTTTTTTTTTTTTTTTATGGTTCCCAACTCATTAAAAAAAGTACTGTTAGTTAGATCTGTTGAGTTACCACTTTTTTAGAGTACTATTCAGGATTGTTATAGTGTGGTCCACCTAAGTTTTGAACCACCAAGATTCACTTATTTTAATTGGTTGGTGAATTATTTTACTATTAATACTTTTAAATTTTATGCCTTCACATTCAACAGATATCTATGCTGGACCACCAATCGGACCCTATATCCTACCATTCGTAGTCATAACCAAGCATTGAAAATTCCGTGTAACCTCTTCAACAACCCTCGATAAAATTTGTTCTGCAGCTGAGGTTGACCAGAAATTGTGCTTATGTTGGACCCTAAGGATTAAGTTCTGGACCTTCAAAACTGTAGACCTTTTAGAGTCTAAAACTAGTAATGTACTAGCCACGTTAGTATTTTATTCCATCTAATCTGTCTACATTAAACTCTGGATTAATTACAATTATGGTTCACCTGTGTTTGGTAGTGAAATAATATCATATTATTGATTGTTTGGTTCGTTTACCCTTCAGTTCTTCACCTCTAAAGCCCTTGTGATATGTTTTGAATTTCTATAGAAATGTAGCAAAAAAGCAGTGAATTTCCTTTGACCTCCCAAGTTCTTTCTACATTTCTTGGGTTTATGTTTGAAGTCTTACATTACATTTACCAAAATGATGTTAGACATTATATTGGTGGTTGTTAAAAACATCTAACAAGTTCGATTCTTATCAATATCATTATTACATCAGAGTTGGTTTATTGACTGGATTTATTTGTTACTTGTTAAGAAAATCCATGTGCCATTTTAGCATTCTATCATCTTGGCAACTTAAAACTTATCAAACTTTGGGCTGTTCAAACCAGGAAGTTTGGTAAGTACAGCTATACAAGTCATGGGATTAGTTAAATTTAATGAATGCTAAATGATGAAGTTTTGGACTTGTTTGGAGTTAAGTTATTTATGTTATCACTCTTCTGCATCTTATATTTCTAATATGGTTGCATCCAAGAAACCAGAGTTTCTCTTTCCTCACTTTAAACCTTGTATTGATATGTTTTTCTGAGTTATAAAACACTTGTTTTATTCTATTCCAATTAGAATGGCTCTCAAGAGTAGTCTCTTCCAACTTAGCCCTATTTTACCCCCTTATTTTTAGTCTATAAAGCTGGTAGAATTCTTTGAGCATACAGTACTTCATTATGTTCTATGGCTCGATACAAAATTCTTTAGGGAAGTTTCTAAACCATCACAGATAAATTCCTGATGTTTTGTTCTGGGAATTCTTTTCCGGTTTTTATCAGATTAGAGTGATAAATTCTGATCCATTTCTACTTAATAGACACCTGAACCAGCATTCCTTTTATCCCTTCTGGAATAATGAATAGCACTTCAAATTATTTGAGCAAACCAAGTTTTTCTATTACCATAAACTGTGATCTTCCATCCATAAGTGGTTTATAACTTATGAATGGGGAATAAGTGGCCAAGTCAGTGTCAATCTGCCAAGAACTATGTATTTTTATTTGACTTCAGTTTGGCACTACGGAATGACCGGCCAACGTCAAAGCTTCTTATTCCTCTAAATAATAAGAACCTTGTTCTTTAAGCCATTTGTATTGCAAGTATTTGTAAGAAATGGATGACAGCAATTACGATTCCATAGTATAGGTGGACATACTTTTGTAATATAGGGTTGGTGCTTATTAGTTCTGGGTCTTGTGTGTTTCTTAGAACCAAATTAACTTTGCATAAAGTCTAATCTTTTGCACTTTGTTCCAGATATTGTCAATCCATGCATAGAACTTTTCAATTTATAGCAATTAATTGATAGTACCTATGGAATCTTTATGGCTTTAAGTGTGATGTTTAGCCAATAGCGATGCTAATATTATTGCCAGTAATATTAGTCATAGAGATTAAAAATAATGACTGTCAGTGTCATATTAACCATATAGCTACTAAAGAATAAAATGCAGCTTAAGGTACCATACCTGTCAAAGCAAATTAATAGGGGATTAGGGAATAATGCTATCATGAATTTTTGTCTACAAGATACATTAAAGACTTCAATCATTCTAGAGGTTTTCTTCTGTTGGAAGTTAAAAATTGAGGATCTGTAGTTGCATGAGGGTTATACAATTTTATGGCTACTGATGTTCATTTGATTGGTACTTTTTCTTATGTTATCTTGACTAGCTTCCATATGCTAAACTTTCTTTTATCTAATTACTTGTTTTTAAAAAAAATTCAAATTGCTTTAACAGGTTATTCCTCCTTGGCTTGGAAAAGTATGGAAAAGGTGACTGGCGAAGTATATCAAGAAACTTTGTGGTGACAAGAACACCTACACAAGTAGCAAGCCACGCCCAAAAATACTTTATTCGCTTGAACTCCATGAATAAAGACAGAAGGCGATCCAGCATACACGATATCACCAGTGTCAACAATGGAGACGTTTCAGCACTTCAAGGACCAATTACTGGCCAAACAAATGGTTCTGCAGCGAATTGTGCCGGAAAATCAACCAAACCACCCCCTCCAACCCCAACTGCTGCCCCAGGTGTAGGAATATATGCTGCTCCTACCATTGGACAACCTATAGGTGGACCCCTTGTATCTGCTGTTGGCACCCCAGTGATGAACCTTCCTCCCCCGGCACACATAGCATATGGTCTTGGAGCACCAGTTCCCAGGGCAGTTGTTGCTGGAGCACCAATGAACTTAGGTCCTGTGCCATACCCTATGTCACATACATCTGCTCATAGATGAAGTTCTGTTCAGAGACCTAATGTACAAAGAGAAAACAGCGGATTAGAGAAGGCTTATGAATGTAATGTAATTCTTTTCCTATTCCTATAGCTGCTTATGTGCAAGAGTTTTATGCTACATCAATTATTTCAAATAAGGGATACTAAGAAGCATTAGAATGTATCTGCATCGGCTGCGATGGATGGAAATATCTGACAGCCTTGACATACGACAGCATGAAAGTAAGGTTGTTTTATAGACACTTAAATTGTTGTAGTTAGTCATATAAAGTGACACATGCTGTAGAGGAAGGTTCTGTGGCTTTGATAAGTTATTGTTGTATTTTGATCACTTGGTTTCTGATTTTCTGTAGGATCTTCTAAATTTCCCATCTAGCTTCACTTATTTTCAGGTCAGTTGCTATGATTGACATGATATGTTATAGCAAATATTTGTCCATTCTGGCAACATTGCCATCAAAATGTTTCAACTATGAAATATAAAATTCTTCCATTGGTAGGAGTTTTTAATTGTCCCTGCAGAGGTACAAGGCCACTTCTCTTACGTTTATTAATAGGTTTTGATTGAGGTGCTGTTGATAATTTTTCCCATAAATACTTATAGGAGAAAGAAATAAGAATGCAAAGTGGATTGAGTTTCTCTTGTAAACTAAAATCCATGCACTCCATAAAGTTGAAGTGCCCGTAAGTTAATTTTAGCTGTGAGAAATTCAATTTATTTTTAAAAAATTTCTCATTCAAATGTTTACGGAGAAGTATATTCAAACAGAATGATAGTGTTTCTTTTTTATTTATCTTTTCTAAACCAAGTGCAATATTATTTAAAACATAAGTAAAGATGAAAATGAGATAAGACGAAAAACATGCAGGTTAAGGAGAGAACGATGAACATAATGCCCACGTGATGGTTTTAGTTAAAAATTAGTTTTGATATAATGATTCTTCTTGCTAAATGATTTAAAATTCTCACTTGACATGCATATTTTATATATAAAAGAATTAACAAATAATATTAGAGGAAGGAAAAGTAGTTAATTCAACACCTTCACCCAAAACAGAACTAGCAGCATTGCCATCATCCTCTATAATCAATGTTTTTGCAATCACGTGGCAATACCTTGGGAAATATCTTTGCAGAGTCCTTGATAGCACCCTAGAACATGTCTGCATTAGACTTTACTTCAATTTCTGCCTCTAGCTTTCCGCTGGTAGCCATTGTTTATCAATGACAAGAAATGAGGAAACTAACAACCCAGATGTAGATTACATAGATTGGATATGTTAGAGAACCTAGTATGGGAATCACATATATATAGATATAACCGTTAGGCTCACGACAAAGGCTATATAAATTTATTTATTTTTATTTGTAGAAAATTGAATACAGTATTAGAGGATTTACAACACTCACTCATCTTGTTCAATCAACTGAATTAGACTTTCTTAGTATATAAATTTCATTTGCATGTTATTCATCTACCAGTCTTCCACCACGTGATGATACAATGAAAGTTTGGTCCCAAATTAAGGACTAATATGTTCATAAGTTAGGTTTAAGGAGATTTCAGAGTTAAAGGATGAACGATGTGAGCGTAATAGTGTTTAAAGACTCAATTGAATAGTTGGTCTTTGGTCAAGTAAGAATCTGCATTGAATTGTATTAATAAATAGTGTAACAGAATTGTCAGTATGTGACGAAAGCCGCATGATCTATATTGATTGAGAAGATGGTGATGGGAATCAAATGAAACAGGATCATTGCACCCAAAGACAAGAGATTTATTTTATAGGTGTTCGCATGTGCATGGGATTTTGTTTGGTCAAAAAGAGCAATTGGTTTAATAGCAAAGCTGTCTTTATTATGCACCGGGACCAACTCATGATGGATAATGGATGATGGTTTGGTTCCCACTTCCCACATCTAGCTTAACCCAGAAAGTCATTTGTTTCCTGTACTCTCCTTATTAAATCTTATATTTCTCATTATATTCTAAAAAACCTATTCCGAATGCTAATTTATATTTTGGAATGGACATGTAATGGGAGGTGCAAGATTAAAATAAGAGAGTACAGAATTCAAATGCTACCCAGAATGTCTAAGAGCCCATGGTTAGTTTCACTAGCAGCCCTAATTTCCATGACCAAAATCTTGTTCCTTTCTTTTCAAACCTTTATTCTTTTCACATTTTTAAATACTCAAATTACCATTCACTTTTCAGCAAAAAGTCTTCCCTTTCCTTCCCCGCACCCTCTCTGACGCACTCTACCCCACACATATATGTACTAATAATAAAAAAAATAAGAAATCATAATGAATTAAAAGTTCTTAAAACACATTTAAATAAAATTCTTTCAAAAGGGTAAAAAACTCACATTTACTTCATTATTACCAGATAAACTTGTCAGAAACATTTTTTTTGCTCAAAACATCATGTAATTAAACAAAACTCATGTCCGAATGTTATATCCTATCAGAGCATTGTGTCCCGACGTTTTTCAGCACAAGGTTTCTTAAAGCAATTCACCTAGTCATCTGCTCTCACGAACATAAAGTTTGAGATCATCATAAGATCTAAACAAAAACAACACACGAGGAGTGAGTTATCACATTTATAACTAATGGAGAGAAACATGACAACATGTAGGTATAAATATCATATAAACAAAATAATACTTACTTAAACATAGTTCACGTCATTTTACCACTTTGTCACCTAACATCACATCACAACACAACATGTCTCATTCATTTTCACAACATTCGCGCACTCAAGGATCAAAACACAATATCACCAAGTCAATCAATATCAATCAATACACAAACGTTATGCAACATATACACTAAGACTCAATCCTATATGCAATGTGGTACCATGTCAATGAAAAACCTCGTTGGGCGCTTAAGATACATGACAAGACAAACCACACACTGGTAAGTCAGGTCACTCACTAGGTAAAATCATAGGGAGATCAGTCAGGTTCACGCTATTTTGCGAGAATGCTCCAACCATGTGGGATCGGCACAAGCTTAAAGGAACACTCAAACCGGGTGTATTTACCCCCAAGGCCTACACTTCGAAGAGTCCATCAGGGCCTCTCCCTCCTGATTCAGGTTCAACCCAGAAAATATTTTAACACACAGACTCTATCTATGAACTGTACAAAACACACGACTCCTCAATTGTTCTCAAAATAGTTTTATCTCGTCGCGCTTGTGATTAAACTCGTCGAGTCTCCACAATGATTCCCATCACAATACTCATCGCACATTAACTCGTTGCCCTTAAAGGGTCTTAGCATTAACTTTTCACCCTTAAAGGGTCTTAGCATTAACTCTTCGCCCTTAAAGGGTCTTAGCATTAACTCTTCGCCCTTAAAGGGTCTTATAGTCGTGTGATTATACAATTCATAGCTCACAACTCAATGCACATATATATTACGAGTCAATACATACTCAATTTATCACATATATTCGGTCTCAATCACAATGGTATAATCCCAAAGTAGCATGTTCTCACACCTCATGAATCATATACACTTTACCTATGAACTATGCAATACACACAACTACTCAATTGTTTTCAAAATCACTTTAACTCGTCGAGTTCCCACAGTGGATACCATCACAATACTTGTCGCCCTTAAAGGGTCTTACAATTGTGTAATTACACAGTTCATAACTCACAATTCAATACACACATCTTAATACACATGTATTTCACCTTTCATCACAGGTTCAATTTATCACATACTCACGATTTGAATCACAATTTCATAATCTCAATGTAACAATTTACACAAAAGGTTTATCACAACATGGGAAGTAAAACCCCTCAAATAATTTTGCACAATTATATCAAAATCAATTAATCAAAATCATAGGTCTGAAAAACGAAAACACCAAGAAAACTCAATTTTATCAACCAATTTACATCAGGACATCAATATTGTATTTATAATCATAAAGGAAAAAGTTCAATAAACATTCCAAAATAAACCCAATTTAATCCTCTAAGAATCCCTAAATGTGACACCCTCTACCCCACACATATATGTACTAATAATAAAAGAAATAATTAAAAAAAATTAAACTTAATTCAAGTTTTTAAAACATATTTAAATACAAGCCTTTCAAGAGGGTAGCAGGCTCACATTCACCTTTCTAACATCATCATAAAATTTTTCTAAATAAATAATAAATTCACTTCGGCTCAAACAAGACCGTCTATAAAACCCTATACCCCAATGTCACATCCTATCATAGCGTTGTGTCCCGACGTCCTTCAGCACATTGTTCCTTAAAGCAATTCACCTAGTCATCTGTTCCCCCGAACACAAAGTTCAAGATCATCACAGGATCCAAATACAAACAACACACGGGGAGTGAGTTATCACATTCCTAACTAATAGAGAAACAAGACAACTAAATATACATATCATATAAACCAAATAAAACTTAGTTACACGTAATTCACGTAATTCCACCACTTTGTCATTCAAAGTTCACTTTTTTAATCATCAACCACATTACACAAGAATCACACGCTCTGATCAAGACATAATAACACATCAATTTCATAATAAACAATTAGCAAGCGCATGAGACAGTTATGCTAAGACTCAAGCCTATATGCAATGTGGTACCATGTCAGTGAAAAACCACTCTGGGGCGCTTAGGAGTACATAACAAGACACACCAAACAATGGGTTTGTCAGGTCACTCTCACTAAGTAAGATCATAGGAAGACCAGTCAGGGTCACGATGTTTTGTGAGAATGCTCCAACCATATGGGATCAGCATAGGCTTAAAGGAGCACTCAAACCCGGTGACCCCCAAGGCCTACACTCCGAAGAGTCCGTCAGGGTCTCTCCCTCCTGATTCAGGTCCAATCCCTAAAATCATTTTAGCACACAGACACTGCTCGTGAATTATACAATATCCATGACCTCACACTCGTGTGTTAAAAACGTACAACATATTGCGCAACAATTTAACACTGGTTCCTAAATAGGAACCTACACTTTCTCTTTAACACTGCGCATTTACACTTTTCTCAACATAACACTGGTCGGGTTATTGTACAATTCACAGCTTACAACACAAATAATGTCACATCAAGAGTTAATCACACACTTATTCACAACCAAAACTCATTCACAATTTCACATCTCATAATGTCACAATCCGCCATCACATGTTTTCACGTATCTCACAATTCAATACATATTCTACTTTACACTTTTACTCAATCTCAATAACAATATTATAATCTCAAGGCAACATATTATTCCATAATTCATCACATATTTCATTTATAAACACTACACATGAATTATACAATACCACGACCTCACACTCATGTTTCAAACATGTTTAACACAATTGCGCTACAATTTAACACTGGTTCCTAACTAGGGACCTACATTTTCTCTTTAACACTGCGCATAAACACTGGTCGGATTATTGTATAATTCATAGCTCACAATATAATTAATGTAACATCAAGTGATAACACATCCACTTATTCACAATCGAATATCATGTTCACACTTTAACATCTCATAACATCACATCAACCATCTCATAACATTCCCAATGATATTCATAAGGTACAACATACACATGTTCATGAAATTTAACCATAATATTCTCCAACACTTAATAATTTTTGGAATCATACTATAACTCTCTACAATATTATTTACATAAATTATTAATATAAATAACTATCTCTATATCTATAAACTAGCATAAATCATATTGAATCACAAATTTTAAAGTAAGCTTTCAATGCACAAATTCTAAATAATTATATGAACACTTTGGTCAGTTTCAATTATGATATTAATTTTTTTAAATTATATATAAAAACCTAAACAACAAGAAAAAGAGAAAATACAAAATCAATATCTCTCTCTAAATTTCTCTTTACTTTATTTCATCAATTCATATTAATTAGAAAAAGTACTCGATTTATATGGTTTACGCTCAACACAATAGCATATCAATTTCACAAAAATTGGTCTGTCAAACATATATAATTCACTATAATAATTATAAGGATAAAATGAAAATTGCAAAAACACCCCAAAACTCATTCCAATTGATATCTCTAAGGATCCCTACACATGTTCTCACTAATTTCCAATTGTGAATAACTCATCCCTTACCACCTCTAAGCGGACTCACGTGTCTTCAGCCTGCAATAGCAGCATCTCTAGTGGTTCCCTGAGATCCCTCCAGTTATTCCTCTGACTGCTCCGATAGAATTCCCAAACGTCAAAGAGACGGAGAAGAGATTGAAGCCTCCACTTATACTATCTTCATGCGATTCCTTTTTCTCCCTCCACGAATATTATCTCACAAATCCCAACGGTGACAGTGTGTGAAATTGAATTTCGAACAACATATCCAAATTTCCTGAAAATCCAACGGTTAACGAAACTGGGATCATAATTTTACTGAGATCGTTTTGGGTTTCTGCGGGAAAGGGAAAAGCTACAATGCGAAAGGTATTTCTCTCAGATCAAACATGATATCAAAATTCCCAACGGTGAGAATCCTCGGAATTGGGATGCGAACGTAGTGCTCAAATTTCACGACGATCCAACGGTGAATCAGTTCGAGATCGTTGTTTTTCTGAGACAGGTTAGGTGGCTTGCGAGAAAAAGAGAGGGTTTTGGGAGAAGAGAGAAGAAACGAAATTGTGAGGCAGAGGAGAATGAGGAGTCAGTCTGAAAACTGACCTAGCATGTTGCTATTTATAGCTAGGGGCATTTACGACCTATTATTTACTCTATTTACTTATTTATTATTTATTATTTTATAAAAACAAACTTTATTTTATTCTCTATCAAACAAATAAATAAAATACCCTTTTTATTTTCTCTCAAATCATTATTTTAATTAATAATTATATCTCCTTATTTATTTATTTATAAAATCTCATCATTTCTTAAAAACTCCATTTATTTATAAATAACAATCTTTTTTTAATCTAGTTTACGAAAATTGGGATATTGCACTACACATGTTCATTCTAACCCCAATTGCGATAAACTCATCTCTTACCTCTAAGCAGGCTCACATGTGTATTGTAACCATGATAGCGACATCTTTAGTGGTTTCCTGAGATTTCTCAAGCTTTTCCTATGATTGCTCTGATAGGGTTTCCAAGCGTTAGAGAGAAAGAGAAGAGATTGAAGCCTCCATTTCACTATCTGCGTGCGATGAATATTTCTCCTTCCACATACATTATTTTTCAAATCCCAACGGTAAAGATGTGAGGAAATTAATTGTGAATCACATATCAAAATTTCACGACAATCCAACGGTTAACGAATCTAGGATTGTTTTACTGAGACAGTTTTTGGTTTTTGCGAGAAAAGAAAAAGCTATGATGCAAAGGGTATTTCTCTCAGCTCCGACATGTTTTCATAATTACCAACGGTGACAATGTTCGGAAATGAGTTCCGAACTTGGTGCTCAAATTTCACGACGATCCAACGGTAAATGAGTCTGAGATCATCATTTTTATGAGACAACTTTGGTGGTACGCGGGAAAAAAGAGGGTTTTGGGAGGATAAGAAGGGAAAACAAAATTAAGAGGAAGAGAAAGCGTAGAGAGTATCGTCACAAAACTGACCTAAGATGCCTCTAGCTAGGGTAGTCACAACCTATTATTTACTCTATTTTTTTATTACTTTATAAATAAATACTGTTTTATTTCCTATCAAATGAATAAATCAAATATCTTTTTTTTATTATTTTTCCTTCAAACCATTATTTTAATTATTAACATTATTTTTCCTTATTTATTTTATTATAAAAAATCTCAAAATTTTTCTAAAACTATATTTTTTAACTAAAAAAAAACTTTTTTAATTTATTTACGAAAAATGGGATGTTACACCCTCCATTTGCACCCTTCTCTCCTCCCTCATTTCTCTAGCCACATACCTCTTATTCTTAATTTTTTTTCTCACCAAAGTTTCTCATCATGCCGTCATTTTTTTCTCACATTTTCTTCTAATAAAAACTAACAACTAACAGTTGCTAATAAAAAAAATGTTGGAATACATTATGTAATGTTAAAGTATTGAGTTCTAATGCTTTTTGCAAATTTTTTACATACGTGTGTTTTGTGATGAATGTATAATTAAATTCCTATATAGCACATATGAAAGTTGTTTTAGAGAAAAGCATGAACAGTCCATTTTTAGATGCATGCTACCACATGGTGGACAAAGGCCTTTTATCTACTTTTGTTGAGAGTTAGTAGAAAGACACTGGTTCCTTCCACCTTCTATTTGGAGAGATGAACACTCTCTCGCTGATGTGTCATCTATTTTACATTTTCTTGTATATGAGGGCTATAAGGTCAAGATGGACGTGGCACTTCGATCTTGGTTGATGATGACCCAAGAAGCACACATGCGATTCAGCTTGGCTGCAAGACTATATATAGTATGTATACCATGCACACATTTGATATTGTTACATTGACTTTGAAACAAAGATATTAGGTTGATTTGGTGGTAAGAGTATGAGAGAGGGAGAGAGGAATAGATCGTGGGTTCCAGTCTTCCCGTTAACAAAAACTCACAATTAACAACTAATATTTGCTGATAAAATAAAAATTGACTTTGCAACTAGATTTTGTGCTACATTTGGAAGGGGTTGTACCATTTTTACTGACAAAAGTTTCACATATATATAGGGATGAGGAGTTCTTTGGACCTTTTCCATGACCTTGACACCAGGGTGTACAGATATTTTGGTGCCTACGGCGAAAATGTTAAAGAGGTCTTTTTTTATAAGAATTTTAAAGAGACTTAGTATATTATATAAAATATCAATTTTTATATTAATCTTCTAGCTTTTTTAACTACAAAATCAGTATTATCTATAGGTGATTGTTCTATAACATTTTCCTCGTTGTCAGTATGATCTATCAGTGGTTTGTTCTATCACATTTTCACCTATTGAACTTGCTTCTGCGTCATTTTTATGAATAATAACAAATTTATCAAGGGCACCACGTTGAGATTCAATTAGCTTTTCAACTTTTCGTTTTTTCTTCAATTTTTCATAACTAGATTCATACTTTCTATTTGACATTTTCTTTTGTAAATAATCAAAATAAAAAATTAACTAAATATTAAAGAAATCTAAATAAACTAAACTCTAAAATAAACTCTAAAATAAATATAGAAAATGATGATCGATGAACAGAACGATAAAACCTAGAATTGAAAACAGACGGAGATTTTGTTATTTAGATGTTGTGTCAGGTGCAAGGGTGTTATGTGATACATGTTGTATTGCTGCCTACTCAGAGTCATGCCCGTAAAATAAATCGTTCCACCAATCCACCAGAATGGAGATGAAAAGGCTTCATACGCGGGACGCCGGGATGTATGCAGTTTATAGGCGTTCAGAATCCAGACGATGTCAAATCCAGAGAGGTTGAGTTGCGGAGACAAAGTTTGATCAATAGACAATAGTTTTATTCAGAAGAATAAATTTTTTTAATGAACAAAAGATGATGAGATGAAAAAACGTGAAGGATAGAGTCTGGAGAGTGAGATACGTTAGTTAGGGAATTGAGACGGGTTAAAGGAAAGTTAATAGGGATTTACTTTTTTGGGATAAATAAAATACTTTAAATGACATTAATTGTGATATTGGTTAATTTTTTAAAAAATAATATTGATTGACTAATTTTTAGGGAAGAGAGAGATTCTAAATTATTTTATTTTGATCAGTTAAAATTTGTTAATAGTTAGTAAAAAAAATTTTAGGGACCTAAAAATATTTTTTTTAAGCCTTAGGTTGATGCCTAATTTGTCTACTAATTTGCACGGCCCTGCTTTGACACATGCAGTGAGTATGCATATGGTGTCTCTACCTTAGCATACCTTTACAATCAACTCAGTTAAGCTAATATGCATTATATGAAGTAGTTTGGAAGATAAATGGTTCTTCTACATAACAGGTACCAAAGTTGTTTCTTATTTTCTGTAACTTTGGTGTTTTCTAGGGTTACGATAATTAATGAGGTTAATGTTGTTACAAAATGAACCTTTGAGCATTTTTTGACCATTTGACTCTCTCACCAATTGGCAACTAGATGTACTAAGCACTCACCCTATGCTTGTCAATGGAATTGTTATATAGCCAGGGGCTCCAATAATGACTTGTTCATCATCAAGACTACGTTGGATGTGTTGTATTAGGTGGAGGAAGTAATCTAGATGCCATATTCAATCCACAAATTAACATGATCGAGCACCCTTTTCAGGAGATCTCTCTCTTCTTTGGCTTCAACATATCAGGCTTATTTGTGCACACATCAACAGAAAAGGTGCAATGATGGTTTGGGTATTTATAGGGAATTCCTCACTTATTATTCATGCGATTATTGGTCATATGTATGCCTTCGAGGAATGTGATCTTAGGTTTATTCACTACCACAATCACATTATTGGGAATGCCATTAGAGCACTAAAATTGAATATGCACTGCATGGATAGATACATTCCTTGATTCACCTCATTTCCATCCGTTCATCATAACCCCACAAAAGGGAGATCCTTTGAGAAATCCTCTGCAAATACTTATTTGCCAAGCAAAGTCTAGTTCGAGTAACTTTAATTCTCATCCGGGTAAGTATATATATATATATTTATCATTTACTATATGTATTCAATGATATCACAATTTTATGGTGCTTAATTATGTTAAATTCTTTTGTAGGAATGATTTAAAAGGATTTC
Organism: Glycine max; assembly: GCF_000004515.6. NCBI lineage: Eukaryota > Viridiplantae > Streptophyta > Magnoliopsida > Fabales > Fabaceae > Glycine > Glycine max. The sequence goes on from NC_038244.2 coordinate 39,755,380, forward strand.
CAAGCTACTTGAATCATGTTTGATTTTAGGATGGTCATTGAGGGGATTATCGCTTGGAACAACTCACATGATGTATTGAACATCGATCTTAGGGGCAGACACTGGCATGAGTTGTATATATAAAAGAGGGGAAAGACTTGTACATGATCATTTTGTTTTTTCATTGTATTTGAGTTGTATCTAAACTATTTTCTATTAGACTTATATATTATATTTAACTATGTTGACTTGTTTAATTTTATTTGATTAATATTTTTGTCTCGTTTAATTTATCAAGTTGTTTAACTTAAAACGTTATTAGGTTATTTATAAAAAAAATAAATTTATAACATGGAAATTAATAAATTAACTCAAATTATTTAAAACTACTGATTAATGTGTGCGATTTCTATTAGTTATTGGTTAAATTCGCATATTTATCTGGCTAAATGTGCATCTAATGTATAGTTATTAGTTTGTTGATCGGGGATTATTGTGATAATTGATATGAATTTATAATTAAATAGATAAGATGAAATGAATTTTAAATTTTATCAAATATAATTAAGTTAAATTGTCAAACTTTCTAATTAATGCATGTTCAAGAATGTAAATCGAATTTTATTTAGAAAATTCTTTTCTTGTTTTTTTATTTATATTTAAAATTTATTTCAATTTAGTCATGCATCATGAAATAAAATAGAAATCAAAATTCAAAATATATAATTGTATAATATAATAATCTAATCTAGTTATATACTATTAATTATATCAAAATTCAAAATATATAATTGTATAATATAATAATCTAATCTAGTTATATACTATTAATTATATATATAACATGATTAAGATAAATTGAGCAACCAGTTTTCTATTACATTGAATATGATGAAATTGAAAACAGAACATAAACATAATGAACATTATGAGCAACTCATGTAATTTTGAATATGAAACATAAACATAAAGACATAATTTTTTCCAAATTTAAAATAAAAAAGGGAATATATAAGAAGTGTTATTAATTAGTATTAAAAAATTATTAACATTTCCAACATGCAAAGATTAAATTTGCATATGTCTTTATTGTGAATATATAAGAAGTGTTTATAACTATTGTTATAAAAAAATTAGAGATTAAATTCTTAAAATTTAATATTATTATTTTTCAGAAAAATAAATTAAAAGATATAGTAGGAAAACTAATTTTGCAACATTTTTTATGTTTTCTCTGTTCACACGTTATCTCACTTTTAACCTACCATTATTCTCTTCGTTCACACATTCTCATTTATTTACGCTATTTCTTTGTTTGCCATTGATTTTCACTTCTATAGTATCTTCTTACTCTTTTACTCCTTTTGTTTTTATACTACCTTACCTTCCACAATACAAACTATACTGGTTTATTCCCAATAAAAGTTTGATGGAACTTGATCATGTCATTGTATATTAGAAATAAATTGTTGCAAAGTATATTATTTGTGTTTATACTACCTTATACAACATAACTGGTTAGATGTCCATGTATATTAGAAATATAAAATCATAACAATAAATTGTTGCAAAGTATATTATTTGTGTTTTTTTTTCATTTTGTTTTTTATTCATAATTTCTATGGATTTTTTTTCATTCTGTATCTTTTTTTTTCACAATTTTTATGGTGAATAAATTAGAATATTCAATAAATTAAGCTAGAAGATAGGAAGTACACAAAAATATATTTATATTAAAGTAATTTTTAATAATGAATAAAATATATTAGTGTGATTCATCCTAGGTTGGTAATCTCCATATTTATTTTTATTAAAAAAATGTTCATGTGTACAAGTTATATCTTAAATATACAAATTTTACATTAATAAATAATTTAAATATATATATATATATATATATATTAATGTATAAATATATAATTTTTAAATTTTGAGTATAATGTGAAAGCGATTACTTAGAATAGACTACATAGGGTGTATTATTCTCCAAGACAATGGTTAGTCCAGATGAATTAACTGTGACTCTTAATAATTAACTGGGGAAAAGTTCAGATAAATTTTAAAACATTATATAGATGATTGAAATATAATTATATGAGTCTAGAATCATGTTCTACCTAGTTAAATATGTCTATGATAATGTTTTTTAGAAAATTTAGAGACTTTTAGAAAATTTAACTATATATATATATATATATATATATATATATATATATATATATATATATATTAGATGATCTGCTGAGAAAGATTAATGTCAAAACTTGATGAAATTAACAAAGCCATTTTATTATTTGATTAAACACATAAAATTATTTTTTTTGGTGAAAATGTGAGAATTTTCAAGTTAAAATGAATTTAATATGAATTTTTACTTGAAAATACTAATCAATTATCATAAAATTCAAAATTAATTATAAATAATTAAATTTAATTCATGACAATTATCTACAATGTTGAAATAATATTATCACAAAGTTTCATGAAAAAATAAATAAATTAGTTAGACATACATCATTACAATTATAATTACCTGCACTCCTTTATCTCTATCTCAAGATGCAATGAGTCATTTAACAAGTTTTAAGCAATGCAATGAAGAAAGAATGATATATCTTAGAATAAAAGTGCACAAAGGTAAAGTTATATAGAAACAAAGCAAAGCACGTCCATGAGACAAGAAAAACAAACACTTTGGGTGTAAAAATGACTTGCCCATATTTTTGTAAAAGTGTAATGATAAAGGATTTTTCATTATTTAAACATATTCCAGGTATTATATTCACTTGTTCTAGTATGATTCTTTGTGTGAAAGAAAGTGACTTGATTTTACTCTTAATCTCTTAGACAAATAAAATAAAAAGGAACTTATTCTAAGAATAAAGATGCATAAATAAGACTTACCAACCCTATTCCACCCCAAGATATGGGTCATTTAAGAAGTTCTTTCAAGTTATTAGTGTATAAACATTTTCCCATTATTAAAACACTGTAATATGGGTGATCAAACAAAAAACAAAACAATAAACATAGAAATGAGGCAATAATATTAAAATGACATCAAATGGATAGTAGAGATGATTCTGGCATCCAAGCCTCCCAACACAAGTAGGTTAGGACCATGAGAGACCTAAAACAACAAGAGGAAACAAAGAAGATGGAGAGCATGGAAGAAGAAGAGCTCACAAAGTGGTTTTTGTCTCAAAAAATGACCTAGGTGATTTACTTTTTGTTGCAATAAGACTGCATGTGCATGTTGGGCTGCATGTGGAGAACAACGGGATGTTTGACCAATGTTCTTCGCACCAATGGGAGCTCAACAAGCTACTCTATTTCTTCAAATATCTTCTAGTCCATTATTGTTGTACCAAGACTCTACAAGATAAGGCTAAACAAGGTAAAAAGTCACTAACTTTGATTTTCTTAAGCTAAAAATTTAAAATAACCTAAATTTCTATGTTTTTGGATCGATTGTAGCATTAACAAAGAAAAAAATGAGAGAATTGTTATGTAATTTAAATGTAAAAATTAGATATGCATATACATGTTAGATTACTCATACCATACCAACATGTACTTAGAACAAAAGCATTGTCATCTAACCCAGCACTAGCACCTTCTTGCTAGACCGTATCTTTGTCTTGTTTATCATAATCGCAAGAAACTTAACCATGTTTCCATTGTCTAGATTTCTAGAATAAATATAGAATGTTTTCTTAAAAAATAAAAATATCACAATGTTTATACATGTGTTTGGGATCTACCATAAATGTGCTAGTTGGTTCAATGTTGTCTGGAAATTCAAGTTTATCCCTTCAACTTTTGATTTAGTTGGAATAAATGGTAGAGAATTTGTAAAAAAAAAATATATGTTGTAATATTATGTCTTAGGATTCTAACAAAAAAAGATTGGATTGATTTCACTAAGATTGCGTTTGGATAGAGAATTTTAAATGAGAAAAGTAATTTGTCAGATAATTTGAATTTCTGTCATTTAGAATTCATTGTTTGGATGCTTTTTACGAAGAATTTAAAATTTTGGAATTTTAAAACAGAATTTTAAACAACTAAAAATCTAGAGTTTCAATTTCCTTCTAAAATGTGAGAAATTGAAATTCTCTTCTCATCGTCTTCTTCAACAAACACCGTCTGAGCTCCTAAAATATCGATCGATCAGGTGTGAGCATAGAGAAACAACACGTATAACTAACACATCAATCATATCTTTTCTTTTTTTCATTCATTTTTTTCATCCTCATAATTTTAATTTTTTTTATCCAAATACAAAATTTTGAAAATAAAAGAATTTCAATTGAAGTATTTAAAATTCTTAAAATTTAAAATTTCTCCGAATTTTAATTTCTCCATCCAAACACACTCTAAGTTCATGTCAAATAAAAAATCTGGAATCTAAAACAGCCCAAAAATATATAGAAAATTCTAGGCATGTTCTTCATGTGTTTTGTTGAAAGTTTTGGTTATGACCTTGAAAACTTATAATTTAAATTCTTTTTTTCATTCTCAAAACAAGGTTTGATCCTAAATAATTAATTTTCTAGATAGAAAAGTGTTGGTAAGATCAAGTGTAGGCCCAAACACATTTTTTTGATAAAAAAAAAAGGTTTAATTTAGGATACAATTCATAGTCATAAAATTTGGTAATCGTCATATAACTAGATCTTAATTTATACAATATAATTTTATTATGTTAGTAGGTTCCTTAAATTAAATATAAGAACTATGATAAAAAAAATATAATTAAGACAGTATCTAAATTAATTTTAAGAATAAAACATTTTCAAGTATAATTGATCATCACTGATACTTAAAAAGAAGTTCTTTTATTAGTTTGATATATGAACTATTGTATCTTTGTAAAGAAGTACACATTATTTTATTGTATTTTCATTATAATCGTATGTTTTTAATATTGTGACAATAAATCTCTGCTGGAGGCAGAGATCTGTAACTGACTGTAGTGTGACACATACAAACAAAAATGGTACTGTGTACTGGTGAAACACAAACTCGCAACCTGACTAACAGGAGTGAGAGCAGGAGCTCACTAATCAGAACATTTCCGGTGTGTCTTCAAGGTCTGTAGATTTATTTTGTACATTAGGAACTTGAGTTTATAATGACAGAAGACAATTTCTTTATGTAATTATTCACAAAACATGAGTTGGGTCAAAGTAACAAGGTGTTACACCAAACATAAACAAAGAT